>NC_133325.1:80390276-80690276 GCF_042186555.1 Aquarana catesbeiana | reverse complement strand
GTATTCCTTTAAAGCTTGTTCAATGGCCATCTGATGTAGTGGGTGTTTGAGCATTATGTCCGGTAAGTACCATGTTGGGTCATGTGCTTTTGGTATGGCTGAGGCTATAGTAGTGTATACTGCATTATGGTCAGACCACGGAATCGGAATTATATCTGATGCAATAATTTCTGGTATCATTCCTATTGTTAGAAAAATATGATCTATTCTGGTGAAGGTTTGATGAGGGTGCGAGAAATAAGTGAATTTCTTTTTCATTGGGTTACTTTCTCTCCACGAATCTACCAGATTGTATTTGGAAAGAAGTTGAGAAAAAGGTAATCTAGAGGTTATTTTGGATGGTGTAAAAGGTGATTTATCTAGAAATGGGAGGAGGACCTGGTTCGAATCCCCACACATTATCACTGTTCCTATTTTGTGTGTATTAATCACTTGTAATATATGTGAGAGGAATGGTGTAGGTTGTTTGTTAGGAGCGTAGTAGGAAATCACCGTGATTGCTGTATCCATTATATAACCCATGAGTATCAGGTATCTACCTTCTGGGTCTTTAATTTCTGATGATAAGGTGAATGGTGTGGATCGGTGAAATGCAATTAGAGTTCCCCTTTGCTTGGTACAGGCAGAAGCCGTGTAAATTTGTTGATAAAAAGGAGAAATATATTTTGGAGTAGAATCTTTGGTGAAGTGTGTTTCTTGGAGGCATACTATGTGAGCCTTTTTGTTATGGAAAGTACGGAAGGCTTTGGTCCTTTTTTGAGGGACATTTATTCCCTGAACATTCAGGGAAAGTATATTCAGTGGTGCCATGGCAACAGATCAAATAGTTTTGACTTACTTTATGTTATGCAGAGCTGACTGCGCAGATCAACCTGTGTGGACTGAAGAGATGAAAAGATAGAAAAGAAACCAGTGAATTCTGGAGTAAAGAGTAAACAAAAAACATATGTGATTAGATGATACATTGTATAAATTATTTTTTGCAAGTAATCACAATTTACCCGTGAAAGAGAATAAATATCTCTCTCAGGGGAATAAGTGCCTTTGTCACACTCCCACATAATATGGTTGGGAGAATGAGGAGGGCTAATGGGGGTACATGAATCTTCCGCTTACAGGAGAGAAGTGCTATGTCAAAAGACATCAAAATGATGTTTCATTAATTGGAGTGCAAAATATAGTTTTTGTTGAAGTTATTTATTCCAGGGTGGTTGTATATGGTTAGTCTTGCCCTAGGCTAATTAATTCAATTAGAAAGGTACTGTTAATAACTTTGGTATTGATGAAGATAGTTTGGATTATTTTGGGATTTTAACCCTTTTAGAGTAAACTAGTTAGGTAATAATATATTTGTTTTAAGAAAAGAAAGAAAAAGCTTCCATTACTTCTGGATTATTGAACATATTTGTCCTAAAAAGTAATAAATCTATTGTTATTACCTGATAATATATAACTGAACAAGAATTTCCTTATTTCACTTATATTTTCTAAGGCTATATGAATCAGAAGTAATAAGAAATATAACTGGAATGTAACATGATCCCACACAGTGTGTGACTATCAGAATGCAGTTACATTCAGTTATAAATACAGGTTTTTTTTATAGAGAACCATCTCTTAGTATAATAAATGAAGAGATATCAGGAATTAGGATGTCAGTCCATTGAATCTTCTTGGTCCATGGATGATGTGGCATAACGGCCTCTTTTGTGAGAATGATGATTCCCATTTTGTTCTGAAATTTTCTGGGTGCTGCCTGAAGGTGAAGATGATGCCATTCTTCTGCATGTGGGAGTGTTGCTACTTGTGGGTTCTGTCAGATTTAATTTTAAAAGGGTTTGTTGTAGTTCATCTGCTGATCTGCTTCTGTAAATTGTACCTTGGTAGTTAAATCTGACTGAAAAGGGGAAGCCCCATTGATACATAATGTTGTGGCGTTGCAGTTCCATTAGTTGGGGTTTCATGGATCGTCTTTTAGTAATAGTAAGTTGGGATAGGTCAGCAAAAATTTGATAATTGTGTCCTTGAAAATTAAGTTCCTTTTTTTCTCTTGCAGCAATTAGTATTTGTTCTTTCGTTCTGTAATAATGAAATTTTGTGATTATATCAGGTGGGGGTCCATCTTTCGTTTTGGCTGTGAGGGCTCTGTGTACTCTGTCCAGTTCTAAACGTTCAATAGGGATATCTGGCTTTAGTTCTTGTAATAGAGCAGTAATAGTAGATTGCAGGTCTGTCACAGTTTCAGGTATTCCCCTTATGCGCAAGTTTGAACGTCTGGCTCTATTTTCGTAATCTTCGAGCTTAGTTTGAAGTATTAAATTCTCTTTTTTTAATTGTTCCAATTCTGTTATATTTTCTTGGGTTGTAATTTCAATTTCATCCATTTTTATTTCTAAGGCTGCGGTGCGGTTTCCCAGCTCTCTTATTTCTTTGGTTAGGCTTTTTGTTATTTGGTCTGAGGTTTGTTTTAAAGCCTTATGAAGCATCTTTTCAAATTGTAATAATATTACTGGGGATGCTGAGGAGGCTTGTGGAGAAGTTTGTGAGAGGATTTGTTCTGTATCTGACTCAAATGGAGAGTCTTGCTGTGACATTTTCTGTCTGTGAGAGCGCCCTGATGCTGTATCTTGTGAGGTGACTGGAGCTGCTTCAGCTGCAGTGAGTGCCTGTGAGCTCTTTGTGAGGTGATTTTTATTTCTGCCACGGTTTCCTCCCAGTACCATATTTCCTGCCCAAACATTCACAGTTTGTTCCCAGGGGCAAAAAGGTTCAAATGGATACCTTTTGAGCATGCAGGCTCCGCTTTGTCCTTCTCTTCTCTCCTCAGCGGTGTGGAGCTCTAACAATGCATGTCTGCTCCGCTAGGCTCCGCCCATCTCCCTCCGTCAAAGCTTAATTCAACAAGCTGAAGTTAGAAGCTGATTCGTTACTATGCACAACTGCACCAGATTCTGTTGTGCACCAGTTTTAGTAAATCTCCCTCTTTGTGTCTTTGTCTCAACCCCTGCCAGCCAGCTCTTTGGACTATTAAAGCTGAAATGCTTTTTAACCACTTGCTTACTGGGCACTTAAACCCCCCTCCTGCCCAGACCAATTTTAAGCTTTCAGTGGTCACACACTTTGAATGACAATTACTCAGTCATGCAACACTGTACCCAAATGATTTTTTTGTCCTTTTTTTCATACAAATAGAGCTTTCATTTGGTGGTATTTGATCACCTCTGAGTTTTTTATTTTTTGCGCTATAAATAAAAAAAGACCGAAAATATTTTTTTAAAATGCTATTTTCTTCATTTCTGTGATAAAATTTTGCAAATTAGCAATTTTTCTTCATAATGTTGGCCACAATTTATACTGCTACATATCTTTGGTAAAAATAACCCAAATTAGTGGATATTATGTGGTCTGTATGAAATTTATAGAGTCTACAAGCAGGCCCAGATTTACTCCCTTTGCCGCCCCAAGGTCGGGTCCTTCAATGCCGCCCCCCGCGAGGGGTAAGGATTTTTCGTGGGCAATTTTTTAGGGCAATGGCTGGCATTAATGCTTCAATCATCCCAGACAACATGGTTGGTATGGTGTCAGGATGATTGAAACGCATTATTTCTATCATTACATTGTAATATAAAATGAAATAGTTCAACTCACCATAATGCAGAATCATTGGGAGCCCTGAGAGTGTCACTTGCCACTATGCCTGCCACCAGATGGGGATGTCACTTGCCACGCTGCCTGCCACCAGATGGGGATGTCACTTGCCACGCTGCCACCAGATAGAGATGTCACTTGCCACGCTGCCACCAGATGGGGATGTCACTTGCCAAGCTGTCTGGCTGCCACCAGATGGAGGAGGGCGGAACAGCGGTGCAGGCAATGAGAGATGTCATCTCTCTCCCCCGCCGCCGCCCTGCTGACATTACTTGTCTCCTCCGCTGCCCGGCAAAAGAGGCGCCGCGGCACACAGGTTGGAGACATGTATTTTCAAAAATGGCGCCGGGCGGCGCAATCACGCTACTGCGCATGCACGTGCGAGCTTTCCCGAGCCCGGCCGGCTTCGGAACGGCGCATACGCAGTAGTGGGTGGCTCGCGGCCATCTTTTCTATGGGCACCAGTGCCCCTAATGAACATTAACGGGCAGCCCAAAAGCCCCCATAAACAAATTGTATTCATGGATGCATGTTGGTTTTTGGATTCCTTCTGGGGATTTCCACATAAGTGTTATTGTGGATGGAAGACAACATGTACACATCCCTTCTGTCCCTCCACTTCACTGCCAGAATCTCTTTGTTACGCAGACTTGCCGTTTCTCCTTTTCTCAACTTATTATTAAGACTTTGAGGAAAGCCCTTCCGATTCTTTTTTACGGTGCCACATGCTGGCGTCTTCTTCCGGTGAAGGTTGTGGAACAGGGGCAGAGATGTGTAGAAGTTGTCTACATACAGGTTGTAGCCTTTCTCCAGTAGGGGGTATATGAGGTCCCAAACAACTTTCCCGCTGGATCCCAAGTAGTCCTGGCAATTAGGAGGCTGCAGCTGGGTGTCCTTCCCTTCGTACACTATGAAGAAATATGTGTACCCTGTGGCTCGGTCACATAGTTTGTATACCTTCACCCCATAGTGGGCCCTTTTGCTGGGGATAAATTGCTTATTTTTAAGACTGCTGCTAAATTTAACAAGGGACTCATCCACACATATGTGTTGGTCCGGGGTGAACAGCTGGGGGAATACTTCAAAAAAATAATTTAATATTGGCCGAATTTTGTAAAGCCTGTCATAATTTGGATCATTTCGGGGAGGGCACTGGGTATTGTCACTGAAATGTAGGAACCTCATTATCATCAGATACCTGGTTCTGGGAATTATCGCGGTGAAGAGCGGCATGTGGTGGATGGGGTGGGTTGACCAATAGGAACGGAATTCATTTTTTTTGGTGAGTCCCATATTAAATGTGAGGCCCAAAAAAACCTTGAACTCCTCCACTGTCAGGTCTCTCCACTCGTAGGGACGGGCATAATATGATGTGGGATTTTGCAAAATAAATTGCTGTGCATACAGGTTGCACTGGGCCACAATTGATGTCAACATGTCCTCCGTAAAAATTAAATGAAAAAGATTAATTGGGGTAAAATTCTCTGCGTCCACCTGGATTCCTGGCTGGGCAGTGAAAGGGGGAACGCTAGCTTCTCCTGAATTAGGAGGAAGCCACAAGGGGTTCTGAAGGGCATAGAGAAGGATGGCATGGGACCTAACCCTTTGGGGCTGAGGTGACACCCCACTGGTACTTGGCCTTTCTTGCCGAGGTACTGCAGTGCTGGTGGATGGCACTGCGGGGCTGGTGGATGGCACTGCCTCCTCACCAGAACGCTTTTGTTTGGCGGGCCGAGTTTCTTCCTCCTCTGAGTCTGTTAGTGTTCCACTACTGAGGACTGGCTCGTAATTTACGTCAGACTCAGAATCCAATTTGGAAAGGGAATCTGAAAAAGAGAGCTCCCCGTTGCTCTCGTCGGCTGAGGAAAGAATTTGGTATGAATCCTCGGTGGAAAAGCTTTTTTTGGACATGGCTGCTGGTAGTTATGAGATTGCACAGCTGTGTGCTAAGCCTGCACTGATGAGGTGGCACTGATGAGCACAGATGTGCACTGATGAGGCGGCACAGATGGGCACTGATCGCACAGATGGGCACTGATGAGGCGGCACAGATGAGATGGCACAGATGGGCACTGACGAGGTGGCTACAGATGGGCACTGAGGCAGCACAAATGGGCACTGAGGAAGCAGCACAGATGTGCACTGATTGATTGCACAGATGTGCACTAATGAGGCGGCACAGGTGGGCACAGATATGCACTGATGTGGCACTGGTGAGGTGGCACAGATGGGTACTGATGAGGCAGCACAGATGGGCACTGATGAGGCAGCACAGATGGGCACTGATGAGGCAGCACAGATGGGCACTGATGAGGTGGCACAAATGGGCACTAAGGGAAGCAGCACAGATGTGCCCTGATTGATTGCACAGATGTGCACTAATGAGGCGGCACAGGTGGGCACAGATATGCACTGATGTGGCACTGGTGAGGTGGCACAGATGGGCACTGATAAGGCAGCACAGATGGGCACTGATGAGGCAGCACAGATGGGCACTGATGAGGCAGCACAGATGGGCACTGATGAGGAGGCACAGATGTGCACTGATTGATTGCACAGATGTGCACTGATGAGGCGGCCCAGATGGGCACTGATTGGTACAGATGTGCACTGTTGAGGTGGCACAGATGGGCACTGTGTGAGGAGAGAGAGCCGGCAATGAGAGAGAGATGATCTCAATTGTTTACATTTGAGATCATCTCTCATTGGCCACGGCGATCTCGCAGTAAACGGCCGCTGTGATTGGCCGTTTACAGCGATCTGTGATTGGCTGTGTCCAAGGGACACGGCCAACACAGATTTTCCCCCGAGGCGCGCTCATGAGAGTGCGCTGGGAACGAGGAAAGGGGACAACGTCAATAGACGTAGTCCCGGTAATGTAGATCTGCGCTGTTGCCATCATTTGACAATAGCGCGGATCTGAAGAGGTTAAATCATGTATTAATATTCAAAGCAAACTCCCCCCTCCATCCATATCTCCATGCTTTATTTTGATGAGAGATCACTTTGAAATACACCCCCCCCCCCGGCACCTCTGGTGGTGGCCATCTTGAGCAATGTACCATTTGCTTTCTGGAATCCATCCGCCCTTAGCTCAGGCATGTAGGCAGGAGGGAGTGCTTAACTAAGAACACCCCCCCCCCCCAAAGATCCTTATCTTTATTGATCATTGATCATTATTTGCCCAGGAATATCAACCAGGAAGTTACTGAAGAAATGTAATTTTTTTTTAAAACAAGTAAATATGATATACTTTCCTATCTATTTACTAATGCTAGCAGTATAAGGATTCAAAATAATGAATGTTGATTGAGAGAGTGAAGGTCCGCTTTAATGATCAGCACACTGGAGAAGTCTACCCTGACCTTACTTTCTCCTGTACTCTCCGGAGTGTTTTCCATTTCTTTTCTCTTTTAAAATAAAACCAGCAAATGTTCTAGTTCTCCCCCATCCTTGCTCAGCTATATGACTAGAGAGCCTAACGTCTTACTTCTTTTTATTCCTACTGGTCACAGCCTGGCCCCCCAATAGTCTGACATACCGTACATCTGTCTTATATGAATACAGATTGCTATACAACATACATTTTGACATTTAAAATCTCTGATTTTCATTTTGCAGAAATATCAACAAAGTGATCAGAAAAACAAATCTCCACGGAAGGGTCCTCAACGTCCTGACTTTCCTCGATACCTGGACCTAAAAAGCTTGCAGGTGAACAAATGTAGCTGTTGTTTCATGAATGTTGTAAAATACAGTCCAATCACCCGGAGGTCCATATGGAAAGGTGTTTGGGAAGGTTCGATCCTCTGCATTTTTTCCAACCATCTGTGTCCCATTGGGGAGAATCACCTTACTTTATGTCCTGTAGACAGAAGAGGAAATCTCTGTAAGAGGAAAGTCACTGGAGAAAATTGTCCCTATTGAAAAAAATTACTTCCATCCCTATTGCAGTGAGAACTCAAAATTTATTAAAAAACATAATATATAATATGGCGGCGTATCCTCGGGCTTCCTCTGCCTGCTGCTCACTGTACCATCGATCTCCGTAGAGAAAAAAAAAACGTGATGACGTCAGTATCACAGGCCCACCCTACGCGTTTCATCATGATAGGACGTCGTCGGGGGATTGGCTCAATTTCATCCAATTGACAGCGGTTCCCAGGACACATAGGGGGTTGATTTACTAAAGGCGAATGGACTGTGCTCTTTGCAAAGTGCAGTTGCTCCAGAGCTTAGTAAGTGAGGTAAAGCTTCTCCTTGCAAAGAATACCCAATCACATGCAAAGGAAAAATAAATAAAACAGCATTTTTGCTTGCACGGGATTGGATGATGGAGAGGACTCTGATGTATGGAGAGGACTCTGATGTAAGGGGGAACAGTGCTGCCTCTGGTGTAAAGAGGAACTCCAATGTAAGGGGGGCTCTGAGAACCCTGATTTACCTTAGTGTACTCATTCAGAGGCAGGAGAGAGAACGGGGGAGGGGGGGGACTTCAGTCACAGACAGGGATGGATGGTGAGCTCACTCACTCCTTGGCAGTCAGCATCTCTCATCTAGATGCATCTGTGGTTGCTGGGCTTCAAAGTTCTGGCCCCCACTTTCCTTTTCTGAGGCACAGCGCCAGGGATTGGAGTGTGGGCAGATACAGGGGGGTAGGGGCGGGAGGTAGAGGTGCAGATCGATCCCTCTCTCCTCTCCCATCTGTATGGGGGGGGGGGTTAGTGCTGGGCAGTGTGAGAGAAAGTGTAGAAGACACTTCCTGCTTAGAAAACTGCAGCCAGCAACCCTGCTGGGAAGTCATAGTCCAGTGTGAATAATATGTCCGGATTTCAGACAGTCTGAAACCCGGACACATGATTCGAATCCCGAACTGTCCGGGCAACCCTACTCCTTCCCCCAGTGACATAGGGGTTTATTTAGTAAAGGCAAATCCACTTTGCACTACAAGAGCACTTGGAAGTGCAGTCACTGTAGATCTGAGGGGGACATGCAAGGAAAATTAAAAAAACTGAATTTTTGCTTGTACATGATTGGATGATAAAATCAGCAGAGCTTCCCCTCAGATCTACAGTGACTGCACTTCCAAGTGCACTTGTATTGCAAAGTGGATTTGCCTTTAGTAAATCAACCCCAAAGTCTGTTTAGGAAATACACCATTGTTTTACAATCTGGAAATCTGTAGACTTTGGGGCAGATTTACTAAAACTGGTGCACACAGAATCTGATACAACTGTGCATAGTAACCAATCAGCTTCTAGGTTTTATTGTCAAAGCTTAATTCAACAAGCTGAAGTTAGAAGCTGATTGGTTACTATGCACAACTGCACCAGATTCTGTGTGCACCAGTTTTAGTAAATCTCCCCCTTTGTGTCTTTGTCTCAACCCCTGCC
The DNA here is from genome assembly GCF_042186555.1 of Aquarana catesbeiana. Taxonomy (NCBI): domain Eukaryota; kingdom Metazoa; phylum Chordata; class Amphibia; order Anura; family Ranidae; genus Aquarana; species Aquarana catesbeiana. Next base: position 80,681,235 of record NC_133325.1, on the reverse strand, counting down.
AGCCAGCTCTTTGGACTATTAAAGCTTGAACCACACTACATCTGGGCACCACAAACCAAAAATGCTATTTAAATTACGTATTAATATTCAAAGCCCCCCCCCTCCATCCATATCTCCATGCTTTATTTTGCTGAGAGATCACTTTGAAATACACCCCCCCCCCCCCCGACACCTCTGGTGGTGGCCATCTTGAGCAATGTACCATTTGCTTTCTGGAATCCATCTGCCCTTAGCTCAGGCATGTAGGCAGGAGGGAGTGCTTAACTAAAAACACACCCCCCGAAGATCCCTGGGATGTATGACATCATCTGCCTAGGCATATAAACCAGGAAGTTACTGAAGAAATGTAATTTTTTTTTTTAAACAAGTAAATATGATATACTTTCCTATCTATTTACTAATGCTAGCAGTATAAGGATTAAAAATAATGAATGTTGATTGAGAGAGTGAAGGTCCGCTTTAATGATCAGCACACTGGAGAAGTCTACCCTGACCTTACTTTCTCCTGTACTCTCCGGAGTGTTTTCCATTTCTTTTCTCTTTTAAAATAAAACCAGCAAATGTTCTAGTTCTCCCCCATCCTTGCTCAGCTATATGACTAGAGAGCCCAACGTCTTACTTCTTTTTATTCCTACTGGCCACAGCCTGGCCCCCCAATAGTCTGACATACCGTACATCTGTCTTATATGAATACGGATTGCTATACAACATACATTTTGACATTTAAAACCTCTGATTTTCATTTTGCAGGAATATCAACAAAGTGATCAGAAAAACAAATCTCCATGGAAGGGTCCTCAACGTCCTGACTTTCCTCGATACCTGGACCTAACTAGCTTGCAGGTGATCAAATGTAGCTGTTGTTTCATGAATGTTGTAAAATACAGTCCAATCACCCGGAGGTCCATATGGAAAGGTGTTTGGGAAGGTTCGATCCTCTGCATTTTTTCCAACCATCTGTGTCCCATTGGGGAGAATCACCTTACTTTATGTCCTGTAGACAGAAGAGGAAATCTCTGTAAGAGGAAAGTCACTGGAGAAAATTGTCCCTATTGAAAAAAATTACTTCCATCCCTATTGCAGTGAGAACTCAAAATTTATTAAAAAACATAATATATAATATGGCGGCGTATCCTCGGGCTTCCTCTGCCTGCTGCTCACTGTACCATCGATCTCCGTAGAGAAAAAAAAAACGTGATGACGTCAGTATCACAGGCCCACCCTACGCGTTTCATCATGATAGGACGTCGTCGGGGGATTGGCTCAATTTCATCCAATTGACAGCGGTTCCCAGGACACATAGGGGGTTGATTTACTAAAGGCGAATGGACTGTGCTCTTTGCAAAGTGCAGTTGCTCCAGAGCTTAGTAAGTGAGGTAAAGCTTCTCCTTGCAAAGAATACCCAATCACATGCAAAGGAAAAATAAATAAAACAGCATTTTTGCTTGCACGGGATTGGATGATGGAGGAGGACTCTGATGTAAGGGGGAACAGTGCTGCCTCTGGTGTAAAGAGGAACTCTAATGTAAGAGGGGCTCTGAGAACCCTGATTTACCTTAGTGTACTCATTCAGAGGCAGGAGAGAGAACGGGGGAGGGGGGGGACTTCAGTCACAGACAGGGATGGATGGTGAGCTCACTCACTCCTTGGCAGTCAGCATCTCTCATCTAGATGCATCTGTGGTTGCTGGGCTTCAAAGTTCTGGCCCCCACTTTCCTTTTCTGAGGCACAGCGCCAGGGATTGGAGTGTGGGCAGATACAGGGGGGTAGGGGCGGGAGGTAGAGGTGCAGATCGATCCCTCTCTCCTCTCCCATCTGTATGGGGGGGGGTTAGTGCTGGGCAGTGTGAGAGAAAGTGTAGAAGACACTTCCTGCTTAGAAAACTGCAGCCAGCAACCCTGCTGGGAAGTCATAGTCCAGTGTGAATAATATGTCCGGGTTTCAGACAGTCTGAAACCCGGACACATGATTCGAATCCCGAACTGTCCGGGCAACCCTACTCCTTCCCCCAGTGACATAGGGGATTATTTAGTAAAGGCAAATCCACTTTGCACTACAAGAGCACTTGGAAGTGCAGTCACTGTAGATCTGAGGGGGACATGCAAGGAAAATTAAAAAAACTGAATTTTTGCTTGTACATGATTGGATGATAAAATCAGCAGAGCTTCCCCTCAGATCTACAGTGACTGCACTTCCAAGTGCACTTGTATTGCAAAGTGGATTTGCCTTTAGTAAATCAACCCCAAAGTCTGTTTAGGAAATACACCATTGTTTTACAATCTGGAAATCTGTAGACTTTGGGGCAGATTTACTAAAACTGGTGCACACAGAATCTGATACAACTGTGCATAGTAACCAATCAGCTTCTAGGTTTTATTGTCAAAGCTTAATTCACCAAGCTGAAGTTAGAAGCTGATTGGTTACTATGCACAACTGCACCAGATTCTGTGTGCACCAGTTTTAGTAAATCTCCCCCTTTGTGTCTTTGTCTCAACCCCTGCCAGCCAGCTCTTTGGACTATTAAAGCTTGAACCACACTACATCTGGGCACCACAAACCAAAAATGCTATTTAAATTACGTATTAATATTCAAAGCTCCCCCCCCCCCTCCATCCATATCTCCATGCTTTATTTTGCTGAGAGATCACTTTGAAATACACCCCCCCCCCCGACACCTCTGGTGGTGGCCATCTTGAGCAATGTACCATTTGCTTTCTGGAATCCATCTGCCCTTAGCTCAGGCATGTAGGCAGGAGGGAGTGCTTAACTAAAAACACACCCCCCGAAGATCCCTGGGATGTATGACATCATCTGCCCAGGCATATAAACCAGGAAGTTACTGAAGAAATGTAATTTTTTTTTTTAAACAAGTAAATATGATATACTTTCCTGTCTATTTACTAATGCTAGCAGTATAAGGATTAAAAATAATGAATGTTGATTGAGAGAGTGAAGGTCCGCTTTAATGATCAGCACACTGGAGAAGTCTACCCTGACCTTACTTTCTCCTGTACTCTCCGGAGTGTTTTCCATTTCTTTTCTCTATTAAAATAAAACCAGCAAATGTTCTAGTTCTCCCCCATCCTTGCTCAGCTATATGACTAGAGAGCCCAACGTCTTACTTCTTTTTATTCCTACTGGTCACAGCCTGGCCCCCCAATAGTCTGACATACCGTACATCTGTCTTATATGAATACGGATTGCTATACAACATACATTTTGACATTTAAAACCTCTGATTTTCATTTTGCAGGAATATCCACAGGAGGATCCTCAAAATCCTAACATTGCTCGATACCTGGACCTAAAAAGCTTGCAGGTGATGAAATGTAGCTGTTGTTTCATGAATGTTGTAAAATACAGTCCAATCACCCGGAGGTCCATATGGAAAGGTGTTTGGGAAGGTTCAATCCTCTGCATTTTTTCCAACCATCTGTGTCCCATTGGGGAGAATCACCTTACTTTATGTCCTGTAGACAGAAGAGGAAATCTCTGTAAGAGGAAAGTCACTGGAGAAAATTGTCCCTATTGAAAAAAATTTCCTCCATCCCTATTGCAGTGATAACTCAAAATGTATTGCCTCAATTTCATCCAATTGACAGCAGTTCCCAGGACACAGAGGGGTTGGTTTACTAAAGGTGAATGGACTGTGCGCTTTGCGAAGTGCAGTTGCTCCAGAGCTTAGTAAGTGAGGTAAAGCTTCTCTTTACAAAGAATACCCAATCACATACAAAGAAAAAATAAATAACACAGCATTTTTGCTTGCACTGGTGTATGGAGAGGACTCTGATGTATGGAGAGGACTCTGATGTAAGGGGGAACATTGCTGCCTCTGGTGTAAAGAGGAACTCCAATGTAAGGGGGGCTCTGAGAACCCTGATTTACCTTAGTGTACTCATTCAGAGGCAGGAGAGAGAACGGGGGAGGGGGGGGGACTTCAGTCACAGACAGGGATGGATGGTGAGCTCACACACCCCTTGGCAGTCAGCATCTCTCATCTAGATGCATCTGTGGTTGCTGGGCTTCAAAGTTCTGGCCCCCACTTTCCTTTTCTGAGGCACAGCGCCAGGAAATGGAGTGTGGGCAGATACAGGGGGGTAGGGGCGGGAGGGAGAGGTGCAGATCGATCCCTCTCTCCTCTCCCATCTGTATGTGGGGGGGGGGTTAGTGCTGGGCAGTGTGAGAGAGAGTGTAACCAGGGCTGGACTGGGACAAAAATTTGGCCCTGGACTTCATCCAGACCGGCCCACTATACTCCAAACACCTGGTGTTGGCGCTTCAATCTTCTCGGCACCATGGTTCATATGGTGTCAGGATGATTGAAGTGCATTATTTCTATTATTACATTGTAATATAACATGAAATAGTTCAACTCACCATAATGCAGAATCAGTGGGAGCCTTGAGTGTGTCACCTGCCACCTCACTTGCCACATCGCCTGCCACCAGATGCAGTGTTTCACTTGCCACGTCACTTGTCAGCAGAAGCAGCTTGTCACTTGCCACATCGCCTGCCACCAGATGCTGCATGTCATTTGCCACGTTACCTGCCACCAGATGCAGAATGTCACTTGCCACGTCACTTGTCAGCAGAGGCAGCTTGTCATTTGCTACGCTGCCTGCCACCAGATGCAGAATGTCATTTGCCACGTCACTTGTCAGCAGAGGCAGCTTGTCATTTGCCACATCGCCTGCCACCAGGTGCCGCATGTCACTTGCCACGTTACCTGCCACCAGATGCAAAACGTCACTTGCCACGTCACTTGTCAGCAGAGGCAGCTTGTCACTTGCCACGTCGCCTGCCACCAGATGCTGCATGTCACTTGCCACATTGCCTGCCACCAGGTGCTGCATGTCACTTGCCACCATCGCCTGCAACCAGATGCAGCGTGTCACTTGCCACGTCGCCTGCCACCAGATGCAGCGTGTCACTTGCCACGTCGCCTGCCACCAGGTGCTGCATGTCACTTGCCACCATTGCCTGCCACCAGATGCCAAATGTCACTTGCCACGTTACCTGCCACCAGATGCAAAACGTCACTTGCCACGTCATTTGTCAGCAGAGGCAGCTTGTCACTTGCCACGTCGCCTGCCACCAGATGCCGCATGTCACTTGCCCCATCGCCTGTATCCTGCCAAGTCACTTGTCACCAGATGGCAGATGCAGTGCTACTACATGACTTGATGGGCACCTCCAACCCAGCTCTGTAACCCCCCCAACACACAACGTGACAGGGGAGGAGAGAGAGATACACAGCGCCAATTGTAGCATTAAAACAACTTGTATTCTACTTAAAGAACGTTACTGACAAAGGTAGTAGGGTGAAAGGCATTGAGACACTGTGATCTGAATTAGGAGCCGCCACCGGGAACCGAACGGGCCAGTAGATGCAGAGCATCGGTGTGTACTACTACTTCCTGGTAGCGGTGGAACGCATGAGGGGGGGACGTGATGTCATCATCCGGAAATGATGCAAGATGTGGGAGGTGACGCATCCTTCAGGCCATCATTCCTCCGCCACCAGGAAGTAGTAGTACACACCGATGCGCTCTGCATCTACTGGCCCGATCGGTTCCCGGTGGCCGCTCCTAATTCAAATTGTTGACAAGCCTGGATTCTTGCCAGTGTTTCAATGCCTTTCACCCTACTTTGTCAGTAACGTTTTTTAAGTGGATTAAAAGTTGTTTTAATGCTACATTTGGCGCTATGTATCTCTCCTTCCCTGTCTCTGAAACTGGCCCACTGAGCCATCGGCCCACCGGGAATCTCCCGGTAGTCCCGATGGCCAGTCCATCCCTGAGTGTAACAGACACTTCCGGCTTAGAAAACTGCAGCCAGCAACTCTGCTGGGAAGTCATAGTCCAGTGTGAATAATATGTCCGGGTTTCAGACAGTCTGAAACAGGGACACATGATACCAATCCCGAACTGTCCGTGTGAATCCCGGACAGGTGGCAACCCTACTCCTTCCCCCAGTGACAGAGGGGTTTATTTAGTAAAGGCAAATCCACTTTGCACTACAAGTGCACTTTGGAGTTCAGTCCCTGTAGATCTGAGGGGGACATGCAAGGAAAATAAAAAAAAATGAATTTTTGCTTGTACATGATTGGATGATAAAATCAGCAGAGCTTCCCCTCATTTCACATCTTCCCCTCAGATCTACAGTGACTGCACTTCCAAGTGCACTTGTATTGCAAAGTGGATTTGCCTTTCGTAAATCAACCCCAAAGTCTGTTTAGGAAATACACCATTGTTTTACAATCTGGAAATCTGTAGACTTTGGGGACAGATTTACTAAAATTGGTGCACACAGAATCTGATACAACTGTGCATAATAACCAATCAGCTTCTAGGTTTTATTGTCAAAGCTTAATTCAACAAGCTGAAGTTAGAAGCTGATTGGTTACTATGCACAACTGCACCAGATTCTGTGTGCACCAGTTTTAGTAAATCTCCCTCTTTGTGTCTTTGTCTCAACCCCTGCCAGCCAGCTCTTTGGACTATTAAATCTGAAATACTTTTTAACCACTTGCTTACTGGGCACTTAAACCCCCCTCCTGCCCAGACCAATTTTAAGCTTTCAGCGCTCTCACACTTTGAATGACAATTACTCAGTCATGCAACACTGTACCCAAATGATTTTTTTGTCCTTTTTTTCATACAAATAGAGCTTTCATTTGGTGGTATTTGATCACCTCTGAGTTTTTTATTTTTTGCGCTATAAATAAAAAAAGACCGAAAATTTTGAAAAAAAATGCTATTTTCTTCATTTCTGTGATAAAATTTTGCAAATTAGCAATTTTTCTTCATAAATGTTGGCTGCAATTTATACTGCTACATATCTTTGGTAAAAATAACCCAAATTAGTGGATATTATGTGGTCTGTATGAAATTTATAGAGTCTACAAGCAGGCCCAGATTTACTCCCTTTGCCGCCCCAAGGTCGGGTCCTTCAATGCCGCCCCCCGCGAGGGGTAAGGATTTTTCGTGGGCAATTTTTTAGGGCAATGGCTGGCATTAATGCTTCAATCATCCCCGACACCATGGTTGGTATGGTGTCAGGATGATTGAAACGCATTATTTCTATTATTACATTGTAATATAAAATGAAATAGTTCAACTCACCATAATGCAGAATCATTGGGAGCCCTGAGAGTGTCACTTGCCACTATGCCTGCCACCAGATGGAGATGTCACTTGCCACGCTGCCTGCCACCAGATGGGGATGTCACTTGCCACGCTGCCTGGCTGCCACCAGATGGGGATGTCACTTGCCAAGCTGCCACCAGATAGAGATGTCACTTGCCACGCTGCCACCAGATGGGGATGTCACTTGCCAAGCTGTCTGGCTGCCACCAGATGGAGGAGGGCGGAACAGCGGTGCAGGCAATGAGAGATGTCATCTCTCTCCCCCGCCGCCGCATTGCTGACATTACTTGTCTCCTCCGCGGCCCGGCAAAAGAGGCGCCGCGGCACACAGGTTGGAGACATGTATTTTCAAAAATGGCGCCGGGCGGCGCAATCACGCTACTGCGCATGCGCTGCCCGGCCGAGCACGTACGAGCTTTCCCGAGCCCGGCCGGCTTCGGAACGGCGCATGCGCAGTAGTGGGTGGCTCGCGGCCATCTTTTCTACGGGCACCAGTGCCCCTAATGAACATTAACGGGCAGCCCAAAAGGGGGAGGGCAGCCGCGAAGTCGCCGCAGGAGCAGCGCCGCCCCTGCACCACTGTCGCCCCGAGGCCTGGCCTCGGTGGCCTTGTGGCAAATCCGGCCCTGTCTACAAGCTATGGTGCAAATCAGTTGCAGTGGGCCGTTCGGGAATATAAGGGCAGTGTAAATTTCCTCCTGGTAGCCAAGGAAGGGTTGGGGGTTTTGGGTGGAGTTGCGGTAAATGATATAGGAATTGAATATGGCAAATTGAAAAAAATAAATTGCTACTTTTTTGTACCAATGGTATGTCCGTCTTGTGGCAAGGTATGGTTCCAACATTTGATTGTTGAAGTCGACTCCCCCCATAAACAAATTGTATTCATGGATGCATGTTGGTTTTTGGATTCCTTCTGGGGATTTCCACATAGGTGTTATTGTGGATGGAAGACAACATGTACACATCCCTTCTGTCCCTCCACTTCACTGCCAGAATCTCTTTGTAACGCAGACTTGCCGTTTCTCCTTTTCTCAACTTATTATTAAGACTTTGAGGAAAGCCCTTCCGATTCTTTTTACGGTGCCACATGCTGGCGTCTTCTTCCGGTAAAGGTTGTGGAACAGGGGCAGAGATGTGTAGAAGTTGTCTACATACAGGTTGTAGCCTTTCTCCAGTAGGGGGTATATGAGGTCCCAAACAACTTTCCCGCTGGATCCCAAGTAGTCCTGGCAATAAGGGGGCTGCAGCTGGGTGTCCTTCCCTTCGTACACTATGAAGAAATATGTGTACCCTGTGGCTCGGTCACATAGTTTGTATACCTTCACCCCATAGCGGGCCCTTTTGCTGGGGATAAATTGCTTATTTTTAAGTTTAACAAGGGACTCATCCACACATATGTGTTGGTCCGGGGTGAACAGCTGGGGGAATACTTCAAAAAAATAATTTAATATTGGCCGAATTTTGTAAAGCCTGTCATAATTTGGATCATTTCGGGGAGGGCACTGGGTATTGTCACTGAAATGTAGGAACCTCATTATCATCAGATACCTGGTTCTGGGCATTACCGCGCAGAAGAGCGGCATGTGGTGGATGGGGTGGGTTGACCAATAGGAACGGAATTCATTTTTTTTGGTGAGTCCCATATTAAATGTGAGGCCCAAAAAAACCTTGAACTCCTCCACTGTCAGGTCTCTCCACTCGTAGGGACGGGCATAATATGATGTGGGATTTTGCAAAATAAATTGCTGTGCATACAGGTTGCACTGGGCCACAATTGACCTCAACATGTCCTCCGTAAAAATGAAATAAAAAAAATTAATTGGGGTAAAATTGTCTGCGTCCACCTGGATTCCTAGCTGGGCAGTGAAAGGGGGAACGCTAGCTTCTCCTGAATTAGGAGGAAGCCACAAGGGGTTCTGAAGGGCATAGAGAAGGCTGGCATGGGACCTAACCCTTTGGGGCTGAGGTGACACCCCACTGGTACTTGGCCTTTCTTGCCGAGGTACTGCAGTGCTGGTGGATGGCACTGCGGTGCTGGTGGATGGCACTGCTTCCTCACCAGAACGCTTTCGTTTGGCGGGCCGAGTTTCTTCCTCCTCTGAGTCTGTTAGTGTTCCACTACTGAGGACTGGCTCGTAATTTACGTCAGACTCAGAATCCAATTTGGAAAGGGAATCCGAAAAAGAGAGCTTCCCGTTGCTCTCGTCGGCCGTGAAAAGAATTTGGTATGCCTCCTCGGCGGAAAAGCTTTTTTTAGACATGGCTGCTGGTGGTTATGAGATTGAACAGGTGTGTGCTAAGCCTGCACTGATGAGGTGGCACTGATGAGCACAGATGTGCACTGATTGATGGCACAGATGTGCACTGATGAGGCGGCACAGATGGGCACTGATCGCACAGATGGGCACTGATGAGGCGGCACAGATGGGCACTGATGAGACGGCACAGATGGGCACTGATGAGGTGGCTACAGATGGGCACTGAGGCAGCACAGATGAGCACTGAGGAAGCAGCACAGATGTGCACTGATTGATTGCACAGATGTGCACTAATGAGGCGGCACAGATGGGCACAGATATGCACTGATGTGGCACTGGTGAGGTGGCACAGATGGGTACTGATGAGGCAGCACAGATGGGCACTGATGAGGCAGCACAGATGGGCACTGATGAGGCAGCACAAATGGGCACTAAGGGAAGCAGCACAGATGTGCCCTGATTGATTGCACAGATGTGCACTAATGAGGCGGCACAGGTGGGCACAGATATGCACTGATGTGGCACTGGTGAGGTGGTACAGATGGGCACTGATGAGGAGGCACAGATGTGCACTGATTGATTGCACAGATGTGCACTGATGAGGCGGCACAGATGGGCACTGATTGGTACAGATGTGCACTGTTGAGGTGGCACAGATGGGCACTGTGTGAGGAGAGAGAGCCGGCAATGAGAGAGAGATGATCTCAATTGTTTACATTTGAGATCATCTCTCATTGGCCACGGCGATCTTGCAGTAAACGGCTGCTGTGATTGGCCGTTTACAGCGATCTGTGATTGGCTGTGTCCAAGGGACACGGCCAACACAGATTTTCCCCGAGGCGCGCTCATGAGAGTTGCGCTGGGAACGAGGAAAGGGGACAACGTCAATAGACGTAGTCCCGGTAATGTAGATCTGCGCTGTTGCCATCATTTGACAATAGCGCGGATCTGAAGAGGTTAAATCATGTATTAATATTCAAAGCAAACTCCCCCCTCCATCCATATCTCCATGCTTTATTTTGATGAGAGATCACTTTGAAATACACCCCCCCCCCTGTACCATTTGCTTTCTGGAATCCATCTGCCCTTAGCTCAGGCATGTAGGCAGGAGGGAGTGCTTAACTAAGAACACCCCCCCCCAAAGATCCCTGGGATGTATGACATTATTTGCCCAGGAATATAAACCAGGAAGTTACTGAAGAAATGTAATTTTTTTTAAAAACAAGTAAATATGATATACTTTCCTATCTATTTACGAATGCTAGCAGTATAAGGATTAAAAATAATGAATGTTGATTGAGAGAGTGAAGGTCCGCTTTAATGATCAGCACACTGGAGAAGTCTACCCTGACCTTACTTTCTCCTGTACTCTCCGGAGTGTTTTCCATTTCTTTTCTCTATTAAAATAAAACCAGCAAATGTTCTAGTTCTCCCCCATCCTTGCTCAGCTATATGACTAGAGAGCCCAACGTCTTACTTCTTTTCAGACATGTGCAGGATGAAAAAATTCGTTTAGTTTAGTTTAGTTTCGATTCGTTATTTAACTTAATTCATTTAGTTAAATTCGTTGCATTTATTACATTCGTTTTCGGAATTTGTTTCGTTTCGTATTCGAATTCGAAAAAATTTGACCGCATTCGAAAAAATTCGACCGTATTCGAAAAAATTCGACCGTATTCGAAAAAAACTATCAAATTCGAAAAAATTCTAACACATTCGAAAAAAACTGTCAAATTCGAAAAAATTCTACCACATTCGAAAAAACTATCAAATTCGAAAAAATTCTACCACATTCGAAAAAAACTATCAAATTCGAAAAAATTCTACCACATTCGAAAAAAACTGTCAAATTCGAAAAAATTCTACCACATTCGGAAAAAACTATCAAATTCGAAAAAATTCTACCACATTCGAAAAAAACTGTCAAATTCGAAAAAATTCTAACACATTCGAAAAAAACTGTCAAATTCGAAAAAATTCTACCACATTCGAAAAAAACTATCAAATTCGAAAAAATTCTACCACATTCGAAAAAAACTATCAAATTCGAAAAAATTCTACCACATTCGAAAAAAACTGTCAAATTCGAAAAAATTCTACCACATTCGGAAAAAACTATCAAATTCGAAAAAATTCTACCACATTCGAAAAAAACTGTCAAATTCGAAAAAATTCTACCACATTCGAAAAAAACTGTCAAATTCGAAAAAAATTCTACCACATTCGAAAAAAACTATCAAATTAAAAAAAAATGTTACTATATTTGAAAAAAATATTAAATTCGAAAAAATTCGACCGTATTCGAAAAAAACTATCAAATTCAAAAAAATTCTAACACATTCGAAAAAACTGTCAAATTCGAAAAAATTCTACCACATTCGAAAAAAACTGTCAAATTCGAAAAATTTCTACCACATTCGAAAAAAACTATAAAATTCGAAAAAAAACAATAACTGAATTTGAAAAAGTAAACTATATATAACTATTTTGCGAAATTTGAAATTCGTATAGAATGAAATCGAATTCCAATAGAAAAGATTAGGATAGAATAGAAAGTATAAAAGAATACCATAGAAAAACAATAGATCAGAATAGAAAAAAATATAATATATTGTAATCTAAGCTTTTCTATTTGAATTCGAATTCATTCTGTACCAAATTCCAATTTTGGAAGATGGTTAAATATATATATTATATTTTTTTTCTATTCTGTTTCATTGTTTTTCTATGCTATTCTTTTCTATTCTATTCTAAACTTTTCTATTCGAATTTGAATTAATTCTATGCGAAATTCGAATTTCGGAAGATGGCTTCTAAAATTAGAATTTCGTATAGAATGAATTCAAATTTGAATAGAAAAGATTAGAATAGAAATAGAATAGACTAGAAAAACAATAGAACAGAAGAGAATAAAATATAATATATATATTTTTTTCTATTCTGTTTCATTGTTTTTCTATGCTATTCTTTTTTATTCTATTCTAAACATTTCTATTCGAATTTGAATTCATTCTATACGAAATTCGAATTTCGGAAGATGGCTTCTGAAATTCGAATTTCGTATAGAATGAATTTGAATTTGAATAGAAAAGAATAGACTAGAAAAACAATAGAACAGAACAGAATAAAATATAATATATATATTATATCTTATTCTATTCTGTTCTATTGTTTTTCTAGTCTATTCTTTCTACTCTATTTTAATCTTTTCTATTCAAATTAATTTTATACGAAATTCGAATTTTGGAAGATGGTTTTATATATATATATATATATATATATATATATATATATATTTTTTTTTTTTTTTTCTATTCTGTTCTATTGTTTTTCTATTATTTTCTATTATATTCTGATCTTTTCTATTTGAATTCAAATTCATTCTATACAAAATTCGAATTTCAGAAAATAGTTATATAGAAATAGAATGAAATCAAATTCTAATAGAAAAGAATAGAATAGAAAAACAATAGAACAGAATAGAAAGAAATATTTTATATATATATAAAAATAAATAAAACCATCTTCCGAAATTGGAATTTGGTACAGAATGAATTTGAATAGAAAAGATTAGAATAGAATATTTTATATTTTTTTCTATTCTGTTCTATTGTTTTTCTATGCTATTCTTTTATATTATTTTCTGTTCTATTCGAATCTTTTCTATTTGAATTCATTCTGTACCAAATTCCAATTTCAGAAGATGTGTGTGTATATATATATATATATATATATATATATATATATATATATATATATATATATATATATATATATATATATATATATATATATATTTATTTTTTTTTTTTTCTATTCTGTTCTATTGTTTTTCTGTTCTAGTCTTTTCTATTAGAATTCGATTTCATTCTATTTCATTCTGTTTCTGTATAACCATTTTCGGAAATTCAAATTTCGTATAGAATGATTTTGCATTCAAATAGAAAAGATTAGAATAAAATAGAAAAGAATAGAAAAGAATAGAAAAACAATAGACCAGCATAGAAAAAAAATAAAAATAAAAAAAATATATATAAATATATATACCGTATTTATCGGCATATAACACGCACTTTTTTCCCCTTAAAATCAGGGGAAAATCATGGGTGCGTGTTATACGCCGATCCCTTGCGATCCTGAGCTGACAGATCTTCAAAATCGCCGACCGCGATTTGAAAATGGCGCCGAAATACACAGAGCCGGTCCTCGGCTCTTCTCGGCCACTTTCGGCATCACTCGAGTGCCGCCCGAACCTAGCCGAGTGTACTCGGCTAGGTTCGGATAGCTCCGCTCACAGTCACGCCCATCCCGGGCGGGACTACGAGTGGAGCCGAAAGTGAACGAGAGCCGCCGAGAAGAGCCGAGGACCGGCTCTGTGTATTTTGGCGCCGGCGGCACCATTTTCAAATCGCGGTCGGAGATTTTGAAGCTCAGGATCGCAGGGGATCACAGGATTTTCAAACTGCGAGCTGCAAGGCTGCACTGGGGCAAGGCTGCACTGGGGCAAGGCTGCACTGACATGGCTGCACTGGGGCAAGGCTGCACTGAGAAGGCTGCAATGATGGGCATTTAAATGTAAGTTTTTTTCCCTTAAACTTCCCTCCTAAAAGTTTTTTTTCCTTAAAATTCCCTCCTAAACTTGGGGTGCGTGTTATACGCCAGTGCGTGTTATACGCCGATAAATACAGTAATTTTTTGTATTATTCTCTTCTATTTTTTTTTATGCTTTTCTTTTCTATTATTTTATATTCTATAATAGTCTTTTCAATTCAAATTCATTCTATACGAAATTGGAATTTCGGAACATGGCTTCTGAAGTTTGAATTTCTTATAGAATGAATTCGAATTAGAACAGAAAATAATAGAAAAGAATAGACTAGACAAACAATAGAACAGAATAAAATATAATATATATAATTTTTTGTATTCTGTTCTATTGTTTTTCTAGTCTTTTCTCTTCTACTCTGTTCTAATCTTTTCTATTCAAATTCGAATTCATTTTATAAGAAATTCAAATTTTGGAAGATGGTTTTATATATATATATATATATATATATATATATATATATATATATATTATACATATACATATATACATATTATATATATACACACATATATATATATATATATATATAAAACCATCTTCCGAAATTTGAATTTCTTATAATATGAATTCGAATTTGAATAGAAAAGATTAGAATAGAGTAGAAGAGAAAAGACTAGAAAAACAATAGAACAGAATAGAATAAATTATATATATATTATATTTTATTCTGTTCTGTTCTATTGTTTGTCTAGTCTATTATTTTCTATTCTAATCTTTTCTATTCAAACTCGAATTCATTCTATACGAAATTCCACTTTCAGAAGCCATCTTCCGAAATTCGAATTTCGTATAGAATGAATTCAAATTCGAATAGAAAAGTTTAGAATAGAATAGAAAAGAATAGCATAGAAAAACAATGAAACAGAATAGAAAATTATATATATATATATATATATATATATATATATATATATATAACATCTTCCAAAATTCAAATTTCATATAGACCGAAATCAAATTTGAATGTAAAAGATTAGAATAGAATAGAAAATAATAGAAAAGAATAGACTAGAAAAACAATAGAACAGAATAGAAGAAAATATAATATATATATTATATTTTCTTCTATTCTGTTCTATTGTTTTTATAGTCTATACTTTTCTATTATTTTCTGTTCTAATCTTTTCTATTCAAATTCGAATTCATTCTATACGAAAATTCAAACTTCAGAAGCCATGTTCCGAAATTCGAATTTCGTATAGAATGAATTTGAATTGAAAATACTATTATAGAATATAAAATAATAGAAAAGAAAAGCATAAAAAAACATATATATATATATATATATATATATATATATATATATATATATATACATATTCTATTGCTTTATTATTTTATATTCTACCTTATTGTTTTTTTTAGAAAAACGTTTTCTATTTTTTTTAATTTGATTATGTTTTCGAATTCGATTCGAATATGTTTTCGAATTCGATTCGAATATGTTTTCGAATTCGATTCGAATTCGTTCGTTTTTTTTTCGGATTCGTTTAAATTCTTTACTTTTGTCATTCGGAAATTCGGATGTATCCGAATTTCCGAATAATGAAAAATTCGTCCGAATTTCGATTCGGAACGAAACGAAATGCACATGCCTACTTCTTTTTATTCCTACTGGCCACAGCCTGGCCCCCCAATAGTCTGACATACCGTACATCTGTCTTATATGAATACGGATTGCTATACAACATACATTTTGACATTTAAAACCTCTGATTTTCATTTTGCAGGAATATCCACGGAAGGGTCCTCAAAGTCCTAACATTGCTCGATACCTGGACCTAACTAGCTTGCAGGTGAACAAATGTAGCTGTTGTTTCATGAATTTGTAAAATACAGTCCAATCACCCGGAGGTCCATATGGAAAGGTGTTTGGGAAGGTTCAATCCTCTGCATTTTTTCCAACCATCTGTGTCCCATTGCGGAGAATCACCTTACTTTATGTCCTGTAGACAGAAGAGGAAATCTCTGTAAGAGGAAAGTCACTGAAGAAAATTGTCCCTATTGAAAAAATTTCCTCCATCCCTATTGCAGTGATAACTCAAAATGTATTGCCTCAATTTCATCCAATTGACAGCGGTTCCCAGGACACAGAGGGGTTGGTTTACTAAAGGCGAATGGACTGTGCTCTTTGCAAAGTGCAGTTGCTCCAGAGCTTAGTAAGTGAGGTAAAGCTTCACTTTGCAAAGAATACCCAATCACATACAAAGAAAAAATAAATAAAACAGCATTTTTGCTTGCACTGGATTGGATGATGGAGGAGGACTCTGATGTATGGAGAGGACTCTGATGTATGGAGAGGACTCTGATGTATGGAGAGGACTCTGATGTATGGAGAGGACTCTGATGTATGTAAGGGGGAACACTGCTGCCTCTGGTGTAAAGAGGAACTCCAATGTAAGGGGGGCTCTGAGAACCCTGATTTACCTTAGTGTACTCATTCAGAGGCAGGAGAGAGCACAGGGGGGGGGGGGGGAACTTCAGTCACTGACAGGGATGGATGGTGAGCTCACTCACCCCTTGGCAGTCAGCATCTCTCATCTAGATGCATCTGTGGTTGCTGGGCTTCAAAGTTCTGGCCCCCACTTTCCTTTTCTAAAGCACAGCGCCAGGAAATGGAGTGTGGGCAGATACAGGGGGGTAGGGGCCGGAGGGACAGGTGCAGATCAATCCCTCTCTCCTCTCCCACCTGTATGTGGGGGGGGGGGGTTAGTGCTGGGCAGTGTGAGAGAGAGTGTAGAAGACACTTCCGGCTTAGAAAACTGCAGCCAGCAACCCTGCTGGGAAGTCATAGTCCAGTGTGAATAATATGTCCGGGTTTCAGACAGTCTGAAACCCGGACACATGATTCCAATCCCGAACTGTCCGGGTGAATCCCGGACAGGTGGCAACCCTACTCCTTCCCCCAGTGACAGAGGGGTTTATTTAGTAAAGGCAAATCCACTTTGCACTACAAGTGCACTTGGAAGTGCAGTCCCTGTAGATCTGAGGGGGACATGCAAGGAAAATAAAAAAAAATGAATTTTTGCTTGTACATGATTGGATGATAAAATCAGCAGAGCTTCCCCTCATTTCAGATCTTCCCCTCATATCTACAGTGACTGCACTTCCAAGTACACTTGTATTGCAAAGTGGATTTGCCTTTAGTAAATCAACCCCAGAGTCTGTTTAGGAAATACACCATTGTTTTACAATCTGGAAATCTGTAGACTTTGGGGGCAGATTTACTAAAACTGGTGCACACAGAATCTGATACAACTGTGCATAGTAACCAATCAACTTCTAGGTTTTATTGTCAAAGCTTAATTCAACAAGCTGAAGTTAGAAGCTGATTGGTTACTATGCACAACTGCACCAGATTCTGTGTGCACCAGTTTTAGTAAATCTCCCCTTTGTGTCTTTGTCTCAACCCCTGCCAGCCAGCTCTTTGGACTATTAAAGCTGAACCACACTACATCTGGGCACCACAAACCAAAAATGCTATTTAAATCACGTATTAATATTCAAAGCAACCCCCCCCCCCTCCATCCATATCTCCATGCTTTATTTTGCTGAGAGATCACTTTGAAATACCCCCCCCCTCCCCCGGCATCTCTGGTGGTGGCCATCTTGAGCAATGTACCATTTGCTTACTGGAATCCATCTGCCCTTAGCTGGGGCATGTAGGCAGGAGGGAGTGCTTAACTAAGAACACACCCCCCGAAGATCCCTGGGATGTATGACATCATTTGCCCAGGAATATAAACCAGGAAGTTACTGAAGAAATGTAAATTTTTTTTTTGAAAACAAGTAAATATGATATACTTTCCTATCTATTTACTAATGCTAGCAGGATAAGGATTAAAAATAATGAATGTTGATTGAGAGAGTGAAGGTCCGCTTTAATGATCAGCACACTGGAGAAGTCTACCCTGACCTTACTTTCTCCTGTACTCTCCGGAGTGTTTTCCATTTCTTTTCTCTATTAAAATAAAACCAGCAAATGTTCTAGTTCTCCCCCATCCCTGCTCAGCTATATGACTAGAGAGCCCAACGTCTTACTTCTTTTTATTCCTACTGGTCACAGCCTGGCCCCCCAATAGTCTGACATACCGTACATCTGTCTTATATGAATACGGATTGCTATACAACATACATTTTGACATTTAAAACCTCTGATTTTCATTTTGCAGGAATATCAACAAAGTGATCAGAAAACCGAATCTCCACAGGAGGGTCCTCAACGTCCTGGCTTTCGTCAATACCTGGACCTAAATAGCTTGCAGGTGATGAAATGTAGCTGTTGTTTCATGAACGTTGTAAAATACAGTCCAATCACCCGGAGGTCCATATGGAAAGGTGTTTGGGAAGGTTCAATCCTCTGCATTTTTTCCAACCATCTGTGTCCCATTGGGGAGAATCACCTTACTTTATATCCTGTAGACAGAAGAGGAAATCTCTGTAAGAGGAAAGTCACTGGAGAAAATTGTCCCCATTGAAAAAAATTCCCTCCATCCCTATTGCAGTGAGAACTCAAAATGTATTGCCTCAATTTCATCCAATTGACAGCGGTTCCCAGGACACAGAGGGGTTGGTTTACTAAAGGTGAATGGACTGTGCTCTTTGCAAACTGCAGTTGCTCCAGAGCTTAGTAAGTGAGGTAAAGCTTCACTTTGCAAAGAATACCCAATCACATACAAAGAAAAAATAAATAAAACAGCATTTTTGCTTGCACCGGATTGGATGATGGAGGAGGACTCTGATGTATGGAGAGGACTCTGATGTATGGAGAGGACTCTGATGTATGGAGAGGACTCTGATGTAAGGGGAAACATTGCTGCCTCTGGTGTAAAGAGGAACTCCAATGTAAGGGGAGAACCCTGATTTACCTTAGTGTACTCATTCAGAGACAGGAGAGAGCACAGGGGGGGGGGGGACTTCAGTCACAGACAGGGATGGATGGTGAGCTCACTCACCCCTTGGCAGTCAGCATCTCTCATCTAGATGCATCTGTGGTTGCTGGGCTTCAAAGTTCTGGCCCCCACTTTCCTTTTCTGAGGCACAGCGCCAGGGATTGGAGTGTGGGCAGATACAGGGGGGTAGGGGCGGGAGGGAGAGGTACAGATCGATCTCTCTCACCTCTCCAATCTGTATGTGGGGGGGGGTGGGTAGTGCTGGGCAGTGTGAGAGAGAGTGTAGTAGACACTTCCAGCTTAGAAAACTGCAGCCACAACCCTGCTGGGAAGTCATAGTCCAGTGTGAATAATATGTCCGGGTTTCAGACAGTCTGAAACCCGGACACATGATTCCAATCCCGAACTGTCCGGGTGAATCCCGGACAGGTGGCAACCCTACTCCTTCCCCCAGTGACAGAGGGGTTTATTTAGTAAAGGCAAGTCCACTTTGCACTACAAGTGCACTTGGAAGTGCAGTCGCTGTAGATCTGAAGGGGACATGCAAGGAAAATAAAAAAAAATGAATTTTTGCTTGTACATGATTGGATGATAAAATCAGCAGAGCTTCCCCTCATTTCAGATCTTCCCCTCAGATCTACAGCGACTGCACTTCCAAGTACACTTGTATTGCAAAGTGGATTTGCCTTTCGTAAATCAACCCCAGAGTCTGTTTAGGAAATACACCATTGTTTTACAATCTGGAAATCTGTAGACTTTGGGGCAGATTTACTAAAATTGGTGCACACAGAATCTGATACAACTGTGCATAGTAACCAATCAGCTTCTAGGTTTTATTGTCAAAGCTTAATTCCTTGTCAAAAGAAGTTTATTGAGTATACAATGTTATAAAGATACATAAAGTAAGTTTACAAGGATCTATAAAGTAAGCTCATTGTTTTACAGTAGGGTTTATATAGGTAAATATCATGAAATTTCAAATATTAAACATTGGGTTCACGTAAACCTAAATTAAAGATATATGTCATTTCCTTAGTTACTTTTGTAGGTATTTAAATGATTTATACATACTATACATATTGTTTACAGGTAGAGTGTATATAGGTCAAATAAATTCTGATAATGAGCTTTAATCGTAAGGTGGAGAAAAGGAAAGAGAAAGAAGAAAAAGGGTAGAAAGGTAGAGGTATGGTCCACAAGGTTGTCCCGCTCGTCAGTTTATTATTCTTTTTAGTTCTCTTTGAAGCCTTAGAATGGGTGTCTCTGTAAGTCATTTAATCTGTTACCATGGCAACAGGACAGAGTCATTGAAGTTTGACAGGAACTGTTGTTTTATCCAAGGATGTCAAAGGTTTTCAAATTTTGGAATTTGATTTTGATCGATGGCTACCATCTTAGCATGGGACATTGTATTATTAATTCTGTGGATTGTTTCTGCTAGTACCAATGTAGGAGATTTCCATGCCTTGGCCACTGTTTGTTTTGCAGCCGTTATTAATTGGATCATAAGTTTGAATTGAGAGAGTGTTAACCATTCCGGTTTTAGATTAGGTAAAGTTATATATGGATCTGGTTGTATTATTTTTTAAAATATTTTAGATGCAATCACGAAGACTTCCTTCCAGAAGGTTTGGATTACTGGGCACGTCCACCATATGTGTAAATATGTGCCTATTTCTGGGCATCCTCGAAAACAAAGAGCTGAGGTATTAGGTGAATATTTTGCCACTCTAGCGGGTACAAGGTACCAGCGAGTTAGGACTTTATAATTTGTCTCCAGTGCTAAGATGTTGGGTGAAGATGACTTAGATGTGAGCCATATGTTAGACCAGTCCGTGTCTTCTAAAGTTCGTCCCAGGTCCTCCTCCCACCTCTGAACGTAAGAGGGTCTATTAAGATTTGCTACTCCATATAATTGATTATAAAGTGATGAAATTGTACCTTTAGCAAATGGATCTTTTGTACAGATTGATTCAAAAATGGATAATTGGGATAATGGTGTATCCCCCTTTAGGAATGGTGTATAGAAGTTTTTGATTTGGAGATATCTAAATATCTCAGAGTTTGGTAGATCATATTTTTCTCTAAGCGATGGGAATGAAAGGAATGATTTAGATGCTATGAAGTCATTTAGTGTCTGAATGCCTGATGTTGTCCAAGCTTTAAAAGAATTTGGGTAGATCCATGCCGGATAAAAGGCCAGATTTCTGATAAAAGAAAGGAGAGGATTGTGTGGAGATTGTAACTGATATTTGATTTTTAGTTTATCCCAGAGAGATAAGAAGTGTTTAGTTATGGGATTATGAATTTTAAAGCGGTCTTTAGGATCAAGCCATAATAAGTTTGATATTAATAGAGGGTCATTTTCTGAAGCCTCTATAAATACCCATAATGGGATTTCCTGTTTTGCATGGTATTTGGACAGACTGGCCAAATGTGCTGCTCTGTAGTAGTTAGTAAAATTAGGGTATCCCAGGCCTCCTTTATTTTTGGGAAGATGTAGTGTGTGTATAGGTATACGTGGTTTAGAAGAGCCCCATATAAATGAAGTTGCTCTTTTTTGTACTATTCTCAAAAAATAGGAAGGAATTGGAATAGGGAGGACTCTGAATAGATAAAGCAATTTGGGTAGAATAGTAATTTTGATTGCATTAATCTTCCCTATCCAGGATAAAGGAAGTTGCGACCATTGTTTTATTAGATTTGTGATCTGTCTTAATACAGGAGGATAATTGGTTGAGAATAAGTCAGAATGAGATGCTGTTAAATGAATTCCAAGATATGGGATTGATTTTTCTGCCCCTGTGAATGGGAGTGCAGCCCTAGCCGGGATCAATTCCATGTTTGTGAGTGAAATATTAAGCACTAGGCATTTCTTAGGATTAATCATAAGGCCGGATAGGGCTGCAAATCCATCAAGAGCTGGTATTAAGTTAGGACCAGAGACCTGTGGTGATGATAGAAAAAGTAATATATCGTCTGCAAATATACATAATTTGTGTGTAATACCTCCTACTTCAATGCCAGTTATAGTTTGGTTTGTTCTGATGTATTGGGCCATGGGTTCGAGTATAAGGGCAAATAATAAGGGAGATAATGGGCAACCCTGTCGGGTACCTCTTTCGATATTAAAGGCATCAGATTTGTATCCAGCATATTTTATATAGGCTTTGGGTTTATTATATAATGCTTTGATCCATGTTAAAAAGTGGGGTCCAAAACCCCATTTTTGTAATGAATATTGCATATATTGCCAGGATACTGTGTCAAATGCCCTCTTAATATCGAGAGATAGAAAACATAAAGGGATTTTCAGTTTTTTAGCAATATGTGCCAATAACACTGCCCTGCGTATATTATCGCCTGCCTGTCTATTTGGCATGAAGCCTACTTGATCTCTATGTATTAATTTTCCTATAATGCTATTGAGGCGTTTTGCTATTATTTTTGCTAATAATTTAATATCAAGGTTTAACAGAGAGATAGGCCGATAATTCACACAGGAAGTATCATCAGAAAGGGGTTTTGGGATCATACAAACAATTGCCATTAATGTTTCTTGCCGAAAAGAATGTCCATCTAGAAGTTTGTTAAAAGTTTCAGTGAGAATGGGAGAGAGTATTTCTGAGAATGTTTTATAGTATAAAGCCGAGTAGCCGTCTGGGCCTGGTCTTTTATTAAGTTTTAGGTCTTTTATGGCGTTAGCAACTTCATCTATAGTTATAGGCTCATCCAAACTGCTTTTTTGATTCTGAGATAACTCAGGTAAGGTTATTTTTGAGAAGAAGGATTCAGCCTCTGTAGGATTAAATTCATTGTTTGTCTTGTATAAAGTTGCGAGATGTGAGTGAAATTTATGGACTATTTTAACTGGATTACAAGTATAAACATTTTTTGATAATTTCAAACGTATTTGAAATTTTTCGTATTTCAAACGAGCCAAATATGTACCTGGTTTGTTTGTATTCATGTAGAAATTGTGTTTGGAGCGTTTGAGGGATTTATCAACTGACTCAGTGAGAAATAGATCGTATTCCAATCTAGATTTTTCCAGATGAGATTTTGTACTCTGAGATGGATTATCTTGGAATGATATGTAGGCTGCATTAAAATTGAGTTCTAGTTTTTTTGCTAGATTTTTGCGTTCCCGTTTAAATAGTGCCATTTGTCTTTGTATTGTACCACGCAAGACAGGCTTATGAGCTTCCCATAGTGTTATTGGGGAGATGTCTGTTGTATTATTAATTGATATGTATTCCTTTAAAGCTTGTTCAATGGCCATCTGATGTAGTGGGTGTTTGAGCATTATGTCCGGTAAGTACCATGTTGGGTCATGCGCTTTTGGTATGGCTGAGGCTATAGTAGTGTATACTGCATTATGGTTAGACCACGGAATCGGAATTATATCTGATGCAATAATTTCTGGTATCATTCCTATTGTTAGAAAAATATGATCTATTCTGGTGAAGGTTTGATGAGGGTGCGAGAAATAAGTGAAAGTACGGAAGGCTTTGGTCCTTTTTTGAGGGACATTTATTCCCTGAACATTCAGGGAAAGTATATTCAGTGGTGCCATGGCAATAGATCAAATAGTTTTGACTTACTTTTTGTTATGCAGAGCTGACTGCGCAGATCAACCTGTGTGGACTGAAGAGGTGAAAAGATAGAAAAGAAACCAGTGAATTCTGGAGTAAAGAGTAAACAAAAAACATATGAGATTAGATGATACATTGTATAAATTATTTTTTGCAAGTAATCACAATTTACCCGTGAAAGAGAATAAATATCTCTCTCAGGGGAATACGTGCCTTCGTCACACTCCCACATAATATGGTTGGGAGAATGAGGAAGGCTAATGGGGGTACACGGATCTTCTGCTTACAGGAGAGAAGTGCTATGTCAAAAGACATCAAAATGATGTTTCATTAATTGGAGTGCAGAATATAGTTTTTGTTGAAATTATTTATTCCAGGGTGGTTGTATATGGTTAGTCTTGCCCTAGGCTAAATAATTCAGTTAGAAAGGTACTGTTAATAACTTTGGTATTGATGAAGATAGTTTGGATTATTTTGGGATTTTAACCCTTTTAGAGTAAACAATTACATATTTTATTCATATGTAACTGTTTAGATATGTTAACTCATAAAATTGAGGTTGTATTGCTTCAGATTAGAATAAACAAAAACATAATTCTAGGAACTAGTTAGGTAATAATATATTTGTTTTAAGAAAAAAAAGAAAAAGCTTCCATTACTTCTGGATTATTGAACATATTTGTCCTAAAAAGTAATAAATCTATTGTTATTACCTGATAATATATAACTGAACAAGAATTTCCTTATTTCACTTATATATTCTAAGGCTATATGAATCAGAAGCAATAAGAAATATAACCGGAATGTAACATGATCCCACACAGTGTGTGACTATCAGAATGCAGTTACATTCAGTTATAAATACAGGTTTTTTATAGAGAACCATCTTTTAGTATAATAAATGAAGAGATATCAGGAATTAGGATGTCAGTCCATTGAATCTTCTTGGTCCATGGATGATGTGGCATAACGGCCTCTTTTGTGAGAATGATGATTCCCATTTTGTTCTGGAATTTTCTGGGTGCTGCCTGAAGGTGAAGATGATGCCATTCTTCTGCGTGTGGGAGTGTTGCTGCTTGTGGGTTCTGTCAGATTTAATTTTAAAAGGGTTTGTTGTAGTTCATCTGCTGATCTGCTTCTGTAAATTGTACCTTGGTAGTTAAATCTGACTGAAAAGGGGAAGCCCCATTGATACATAATGTTGTGGCGTTGCAGTTCCATTAGTTGGGGTTTCATGGATCGTCTTTTAGTAATAGTAAGTTGGGATAGGTCAGCAAAAATGTGATAATTGTGTCCTTGAAAATTAAGTTCCTTTTTTTCTCTTGCAGCAATTAGTATTTGTTCTTTCGTTCTGTAATAATGAAATTTTGTGATTATATCACGTGGGGGTCCATCTTTCTTTTTGGCTGTGAGGGCTCTGTGTACTCTGTCCAGTTCTAAACGTTCAATAGGGATATCTGGCTTTAGTTCTTGTAATAGAGCAGTAATAGTAGATTGCAGGTCTGTCACAGTTTCAGGTATTCCCCTTATGCGCAAGTTTGAACGTCTGGCTCTATTTTCGTAATCTTCGAGCTTAGTTTGAAGTATTAAATTCTCTTCTTTTAATTGTTCCAATTCTGTTATATTTTCTTGGGTTGTAATTTCAATTTCATCCATTTTTATTTCTAAGGCTGCGGTGCGGTTTCCCAGCTCTCTTATTTCTTTGGTTAGGCTGTTTGTTATTTGGTCTGAGGTTTGTTTTAAAGCCTTATGAAGCATCTTTTCAAATTGTAATAATATTACTGGGGATGCTGAGGAGGCTTGTGGAGAAGTTTGTGAGAGGATTTGTTCTGTATCTGACTCAAATGGAGAGTCTTGCTGTGACATTTTCTGTCTGTGAGAGCGCCCTGATGCTGTATCTTGTGAGGTGACTGGAGCTGCTTCAGCTGCAGTGAGTGCCTGTGAGCTCTTTGTGAGGTGATTTTTATTTCTGCCACGGTTTCCTCCCAGTACCATATTTCCTGCCCAAACTTTCACAGTTTGTTCCCTGGGGCAAAAAGGTTCAAATTGATACCTTTTGAGCCTGCAGGCTCCGCTTTGTCCTTCTCTTCCCTCCTCAGCGGTGTGGAGCTCTAACAATGCATGTCTGCTCCGCCTCCTGCCCCCCCCCGGCCGAGAACTCAAAATTTTAACCACTTAAGGACCAGCCTCGTTTTGGATTTTAGGTGTTTACATGTTTAAAATAGGTTTTTCTGCTAGAAAATTACTTAGAACCCCCAAACATTATATATTTTTCTTCTAACACCCTAGAGAATAAAATGGCGGTCATTGCAATACTTTTTTTTGCACCGTATTTGCGCAGCGGTCTTAAAAGCGCACTTTTTTTGGAAAAAATTCACTTTTTTGAATAAAAAAATAAGACAACAGTAAAGTTAGCCCTATTTTTTTTATAATGTGAAATAAAATGTTACGCCAAGTAAATTGATACCCAACATGTCATGCTTGAAAATTGCGCCCGCTCATGGAATGGCGTTAAACTTTTACCCTCAAAAATCTCCATATGCGACGTTTAAAAAATTCTACAGGTTGCATATTTTGCGGTACAGAGGAGGTCTACGGGTAGAATTATTGCTCTTGCTCTACCGGTCGCAGCGATACCTCACATGTGTGGTTTGACCACCGTTTTCATATGCGGGCGCTACTCGCGTATGCGTTCGCTTCTGCGCGCGAGCTCGTCGGGACAGGGGGGTTTTATATTATACTATATTATTATTATTATAGTTTTTTTTTTCTCTTCATATGCTTGTGAATAAACGTGTGTATGTATGGGTAGATTCAGGTGAATATAGGAGGTTTGCAATTGAATGCAGTAATATGTTAAATAATGTATTGCTGTTAGCTTCGGAGGGGCACCAGGAAGACTTTCGGGGGGGTGAATATAACTATTGAGTTATTCCTAGTTGGAGTTTTATGCATGATGTCTGCACTTCCCCTGATGGCCCCCTGGGAACCTCTGTGCAACTTTTTTTTTTCTTTATTAGTAATTATTAGATTTTTTTTTTTTTTTGAGCAGGAGTAGGCCCAGGGGGGTAGGGGCGGGAGGGAGAGGTGCAGATCGATCCCTCTCTCCTCTCCCATCTGTATGTGGGGGGGGGGGGTTAGTGCTGGGCAGTGTGAGAGAGAGTGTAACAGACACTTCCGGCTTAGAAAACTGCAGCCAGCAACTCTGCTGGGAAGTCATAGTCCACTGTGAATAATATGTCCGGGTTTCAGACAGTCTGAAACCCGGACACATGATTCCAATCCCGAACTGTCCGGGTGAATCCCGGACAGGTGGCAACCCTACTCCTTCCCCCAGTGTCATAGGGGTTTATTTACTAAAGGCAAATCCACTTTGCACTACAAGTGCACTTGGAAGTTCAGTCACTGTAGATCTGAGGGGGACATGCAAGGAAAACTTAAAAAAATGAATTTTTGCTTGTACATGATTGGATGATAAAATCAGCAGAGCTTCCCCTCATTTCAGATCTTCCCCTCAGATCTACAGCAACTGCACTTCCAAGTACACTTGTATTGCAAAGTGGAGTTGCTTTTAGTAAATCAACCTGAGTCTGTTTAGGAAATACACCATTGTTTTACAATCTGGAAATCTGTAGACTTTGGGGGCAGATTTACTAAAACTGGTACACACAGAATCTGATACAACTGTGCATAGTAACCAATCAGCTTCTAGGTTTTATCGTCAAAGCTTAATTCAACAAGCTGAAGTTAGAAGCTGATTGGTTACTATGCACAACTGCACCAAATTCTGTGTGCACCAGTTTTAGTAAATCTCCCCTTTGTGTCTTTGTCTCAACCCCTGCCAGCCAGCTCTTTGGACTATTAAAGCTGAAATGCTTTTTAAATCACGTATTAATATTCAAAGCACCGCCCCCCCCCCCCCATCCATATCTCCATGCTTTATTTTGATGAGAGATCACTTTTAAATACACCCCCCCCCCCCCCCCGGCACCTCTGGTAGTGGCCATCTGGAGCAATATGTACCATTTGCTTTCTGGAATCCATCTGCCCTTAGCTCAGGCATGTAGGCAGGAGGGAGTGCTTAACTAAAAACACACCCCCCGAAGATCCCTGGGATGTATGACATCATCTGCCCAGGCATATAAACCAGGAAGTTACTGAAGTAATGTAATTTTTTTTTTTAAACAAGTAAATATGATATACTTTCCTATCTATTACTAATGCTAGCAGTATAAGGATTAAAAATAATGAATGTTGATTGAGAGAGTGAAGGTCCGCTTTAATGATCAGCACACTGGAGAAGTCTACCCTGACCTTACTTTCTCCTGTACTCTCCGGAGTGTTTTCCATTTCTTTTCTCTTTTAAAATAAAACCAGCAAATGTTCTAGTTCTCCCCCATCCTTGCTCAGCTATATGACTAGAGAGCCTAACGTCTTACTTCTTTTTATTCCTACTGGTCACAGCCTGGCCCCCCAATAGTCTGACATACCGTACATCTGTCTTATATGAATACGGATTGCTATACAACATACATTTTGACATTTAAAACCTCTGATTTTCATTTTGCAGGAATATCCACGGAAGGGTCCTCAACGTCCTGGCTTTCGTCAATACCTGGACCTAAATAGCTTGCAGGTGATGAAATGTAGCTGTTGTTTCATGAATGTTGTAAAATACAGTCCAATCACCCGGAGGTCCATATGGAAAGGTGTTTGGGAAGGTTCAATTCTCTGCATTTTTTAACCATCTGTGTCCCATTGGGGAGAATCACCTTACTTTATGTCCTGTAGACAGAAGAGGAAATCTCTGTAAGAGGAAAGTCACTGGAGAAAATTGTCCCTATTGAAAAAATTTCCTCCATCCCTATTGCAGTGAGAACTCAAAATTTATTGCCTCAATTTCATCCAATTGACAGCAGTTCCCAGGACACAGAGGGGTTGATTTACTAAAGCAAATGGACTGTGCGCTTTGCAGTTGCTCCAGAGCTTAGTAAGTGAGGTAAAGCTTCACTTTGCAAAGAATACCCAATCACATACAAAGAAAATTTAAAAAAACAGCATTTTTGCTTGCACCTGATTGGATGATGGAGGTCAGTAGAGCTTCTGTTCATTTACGAAACTCTGGAGCAACTGCCCTTGCAGAGTACAAAGACACAAAGGAGTTGACTTACTAAAACTGGTGCACAGAGAATCTGGTGCAGTTGTGAATAGTAACCAATCAGCTTCTAACTTCAGCTTGTTCATATAAGCTTTAGCAATAAAACCTAGAATCTGATTGGTTACTATGCACAGCTGCATCAGATTCTGTGTGCACCAGTATTAGTAAATCTGCCCCAAAGTCTATGGATTTTCAGACTGTGAAACAATGGTGTATTTCCTAAACAGACTCTGGGGTTGATTAACTAAAGGCAAATAGACTATGCAATTTTCAAAGCGTAGTTGCACTCTGCACTTGCAGTTGCTCCAGAGCTTAGTAAATGAGCAGAAGCTCTGCTGACTTCCATCATCCAATGATATGCAAGCAAAAATGCTTTCCTTGCACATGATTGGGTATTCTTAGCAAAGTGAAGCTTTACATCATTTACTAAGCTGTGGAGCAAATGCTCTTGCAGAGTGCACAGTCCATTTGCCTTTAATAAATACACCCCCATGTGTCACTGGGGGAAGGAGGGCAAACTGCTGTATATAAGCAGACACCTAATGACAAACTCCAACACAACATCAAAGTGTTGAAGTTTTGTCTATCAAAACAGCCAGGTGCTCAGCCATGATAAGAAGATTTGGGAAGCTATTGCAGATGTGTGAACCTCTAGGTCCCTCCTGTATTCCACACCCAAAGTCCACAGTCTTTTTGATTTTAATAAATTAACCCCCTAGAGACGGTGAATTTCCCTGTTGCAGACACAGACAGTAATAAAAATCTGAGAGTGTTTTTTACTCTTCTTTACCCTATCCAAAACTCCAAAAAAAAAAAAGGATTTAAAGCCGTAGATACTCTTTAACCACTTCAGTCCCGGAAGAATTTGCCCCCTTCCTGACCAGAGCACTTTTTGCAAAACAGCATTGCGTCGCTTTAAATGACAATTGCGCGGTCGTGTGACGTTGCACCCAAACAAAATTGACATCCCTATTTCCCCACAAATTGAGCTTTTTTTTGGTGGTATTTGATCACTCTGTGGTTTCTATTTTGTGCGCTATAAACAAAAAAAGAGCCACAATTTTGAAAGAAAAGCAATATTTTTTACTTTTTGCTATAATAAATACCCCCAAAAAATATATAAAAAACCACATTTTTTCCTCAGTTTAGGCAGATATTTATTCTTCTACAT
Organism: Aquarana catesbeiana; assembly: GCF_042186555.1. NCBI lineage: Eukaryota > Metazoa > Chordata > Amphibia > Anura > Ranidae > Aquarana > Aquarana catesbeiana. The sequence goes on along the minus strand of NC_133325.1, from coordinate 80,651,404 downwards.
ATTTTTCATAAAAAAAAATCGCAATAAGAGTATATTGATTGGTTTGCGCAAAAGTTATACCATCTATAAAATAGATTTATGGCATTTTTATTATAATTTTTGTTTTATTAGTAATGGCGGCGATCTGCGATTTTTATTGTGCCTGCAACATTTTGGCGGACACATCGGACACTTTTGACACTATTTTGGGACCATTGTCATTTATACAGTGATCAGTGCTATAAAAATGCACTGATTACTGTATAAATGACACTGGCAGGGAAGAGGTTAAATGCTAGGGGGCGATCAAGGGGTTAAGTGTGTCCGAGGGAGTGGTTCTAACTGTGGGGGGGATGGGCTACCACTGACATGACAGCGATCACTGCTCCCGATGACAGGGAGCAGTAGATTCCTGTCATGTCACTAGGCAGATTGGGGAAATGCCTTGTTTACATAGGCATCTCCCCGTTCTGTGGCTCCATGACACGATCGCGGGACACCGGCGGACATAGAGTCCGCGGGACCCGCAGGCACGGTCCCAGAGTACGCGGCGGGCGCTTGCGCGCCCACAATGCCATGTCTTAAAGGGGTCGTACCTGTACGCCGATTTGCGCAGCCCGAGGGCTTTCACACTGGAGCGGTGCGCTGGCAGGGCATCAGAAAAAGTCCTGCCGGCAGGTTCTTTGGAGCGGTGAAGGAGCGGTGAACTCACCGCTCCTCCACCTTTGCTCCCCATTGAAATCAATGGGGCAGTGCTGCGATACCGCCGGCAAAATGCCACTCCGGCAGCGTTTTGCGGGAGGATTTAACCCCTTTTCGACCGCTAGCTGCCGAATAGCGCCGCTAAAACGACGGTAAAGGGACGCTAAAAATAGCGCCGCTTTACTGCTGACGCCCTAGGCGGCTCGGTGTGAAAGGGGTCTTAAAGTGGAACCACACTGCATCTTGGCACTACAAACCAAAATGCTATTTAATTAACCACTTAACAACCGGCCCATAGCCGAATGACGGCTGCAGGGCGGTTGCCTAACTCTGCGAGGGCGTACTATGACGTCCTCCCAGAATTCCCCTCTCGCGCGCCCCCTGGGGCGTGCACCCGAACACATCCGTGACCAGCGATCCTCCGGACCCGGCGCATCACGGATCCCGGTAAATGGCCGCTGATCGCGGCCGTTTACCATGTGATCGAGCCGTCAAATGACGGCGCAATCACATGTAAACAGACCAGCGTCATCTGATGACGCCGGTTCCTCTCCTCCCCTCCTGTGTACCGATCGGTACACTGTGAGCGGAGAGGGGGATGGATGGATGGCTGCAGCGCTGTGGGCTGGATGTGTAGTGCCCACAGCGCTGCACAGAGACATCCAGCCATCCATCCATCCATGCTCAGCCATCCCTACTACTGTGCAATGCTGTGCAATACTCTGCAATTACCCCGCCATACTCTGCAATTACCCCGCCATACTCTGCAATTACCCCGCCATACTCTGCAAATACCCCGCCATACTCTGCAATTACCCCGCCATACTCTGCAATTACCCCGCCATACTCTGCAAATACTCCGCCATACTCTGTAATTACCCCGCCATACTCTGCAAATACCCCGCCATACTCTGCAAATACCCCGCCATACTCTGCAAATACCCAGCCATACTCTGCAACACCCCGCCATACTCTGCAAATACCCTGCCATACTCTGCAAATACCCCACCATACTCTGCAATACCCCGCCATACTCTGCAAATACCCCGCCATACTCTGCAATTACCCCGCCATGCTCTGCAATTACCCCTGTATAAATGGACAACTTTGTGTTTAAAAAAAAAAATGTGTTTTAACCACTTCCCACCCGCCGGCCGTCATACGACGTCCTTGACTTTGTGCGGGGATATCTGAATAATGGGTGCAGCTACAGGCATCATTCAGATATCGTCTTTTTCAGCCGGCGATTCCCTACACCATAAGAATGATCATAGCGGCTGTTCCACTGCTTGATCGTTCTTACGGGAGGCGAGAGGGGATGTCCCCCCCTCCCGCCGCCCTCTGGTGCTTCTACCGACTCACCGCTACGATCGAAGCCAGGATCGTTTTTTTTTTTTTTTTTTTTTAATTTCAGGCTTCCCAGCCTAGAGGTGAGGTGTGGGGTCTTATTGACCCCATATCTCACTGTAAAGAGGACCTGTCATGCCATATTCCTATTACAAGGGATGTTTACATTCCTTGTAATAGGAATAAAAGTGGTCAAAAAATTTTTTTTTGGGAAAAAAGCATCAAACTAAAATAAATAAAGTAAAATGAACAATAAAAAAAAAAAAAAATTTAAAGCGCCCCTGTCTGTGTGCTCGCTTCCAGAAGCGAACGCATACGTAAGTCCCGCTCACATATGAAAACGGTGTTCAAACCACACATGTGAGGTATCGCTGCGATCGGTAGAGCGAGAGCAATCATTTTGGCCCTAGACCTCCTCTGTAACTCAAAACATGTAACCAGTGAAAAAAATTTAAAGCATCGCCTATGGGGATTTTTGAGTAGCAAAGTTTGGCGCCATTCCACAAGCGCGTGCAATTTTGAAAGGTGACATGTTGGGTATCTATTTACTCGGCGTAGCTTCATCTTTCACATTATGCAAAAACATTAGGCTAACTTTACTGTTTTGGTTTTTGTAAAGCACAAAACATTTTTTTTTCCAAAAAAAACGCGTTAAAAAAATTGCTGCGCAAATACCGTGCGAGATAAAAAGTTGCAACAACCGCCATTGTATTCTCTAGGGTCTTTGCTAAAAAAACATATATAATGTTTTGGGGTTCTATGTAATTTTCTTGCTAATAAATGATGATTTTTACATGTAGGAGAGAAATGTCAGAATTGGCCTGGGCACTCCAGAACGCCTGAAGGTGCTCCCCTGCATGTTGGGCCTCTGTATGTGGCCACGCTGTGTAAAAGTCTCACACATGTGGTATCGTCGTACTCGGGAGTAATAGCAGAATGTGTTTTGTGGTGTAATTTGTGGTATGCATATGCTGTGTGTGAGAAATAACCTGCGAATATGACAATTTTGTGAAAAAAAAAAAAAGTTAAAAAAAAACTTGATTTTGCAAAGAATTGTGGGAAAAAATGACAACTTCAAAAAAGTCACCATGCATCTTTCTAAATACCTTGGAATGTCTTCTTTCCAAAAAGGGGTCATTTGGGGGGTATTTGTACTTTTCTGGCATGTTAGGGTCTCAAGAAATTAGATAGGCCGTCAGTACTTCAGGTGTGATCAATTTTCAGATATTCGCACTATAGCTTTTGGACTCTATAACTTTCACAAAGACCAAATAATATCCACCGATTTGGGTTATTTTTACCAAAGATATGTAGCGGTATAAATTTTGGCCAAAATATATGAAGAAAAATTACTAATTTGCAAAATTATTTTTTTACAGATTTTTCGGTCTTTTTTCTTTTATAGCGCAAAAAATAAAGAACCCAGCGGTGATTAAATACCACCAAAAGAAAGCTCTATTTGTGTGAAAAAAAGGCCAAAAATTTCATATAGATACAGTGTTGCATGACTGAGTAATTGTCATTCAAAATGTGAGAGCACCAAAAGCTGAAAATTGGTATGGTTAGGAAGGGGGTTTAAGTGCCCAGTTGTCAAGTGGTTAATTCATTTATTAATATTTAAAACATTTTTTTTTATCATTATTATTATTTTTTCTCTTCATATGCTTGTGAATAAACATGTGTATGTATGGGTAGATTCAAGTGAATAGAGGAGGTTTGCTAATGAATGCAGTAATATGTTAAATAATGTATTGCTGTTAGCTTCGGAGGGGCACCAGGAAGACTCGGGGGGGGGGGGGGGTGAATATAACTATTGAGTTATTCCTAGTTGGAGTTTTATGCATGATGTCTGCACTTCCCCCGATGGCCCCCTGGGGACCTCTGTGGGACTTTTTTTTTTCTTTAATGGTAATTATTAGATTTTTTTTTTTTGAGCAGGAGTGGGCCCACGGCCCAGGGGGGTAGGGGCGGGAGGGAGAGGTGTAGATCGATCCCTCTCTCCTCTCCCATCTGTATGTGGGGGGGGGGGGGGGGTTAGTGCTGGGCAGTGTGAGAGAGAGTGTAACAGACACTTCCTGCTTAGAGAACTGCATCCAGCAACCCTGCTGGGAAGTCATAGTCCAGTGTGGATAATATGTCCGGATTTCAGACAGTCTGAAACCCAGACACATGATACCAATCGCGAACTGTCCGGGTGAATCCTTCCCCCAGTGACAGAGGGGTTTAGTTAGTAAAGGCAAATCCACTTTGCACTACAAGTGCACTTGGAAGTGCAGTGGCTGTAGATCTGAGGGGGTCATGCAAGGAAAATTTAAAAAAATTTATTTTTGCTTGTACATGATTGGATGATAAAATCAGCAGAGCTTCCCCTCATTTCACATCTTCCCCTCATTTCAGATCTTCCCCTCATATCTACAGTGACTGCACTTCCAAGTGCACTTGTATTGCAAAGTGGATTTGCCTTTAGTAAATAAACCCCAGAGTCTGTTTAGGAAATACACCATTGTTTTACAATCTGGAAATCTGTAGACTTTGGGGCAGATTTACTAAAACTGGTGCACACAGAATCTGATACAACTGTGCATAGTAACCAATCAGCTTCTAGGTTTTATTGTCAAAGCTTAATTCACCAAGCTGAAGTTAGAAGCTGATTGGTTACTATGCACAACTGCACCAGATTCTGTGTGCACCAGTTTTAGTAAATCTCCCCCTTTGTGTCTTTGTCTCAACCCCTGCCAGCCAGCTCTTTGGACTATTAAAGCTTGAACCACACTACATCTGGGCACCACAAACCAAAAATGCTATTTAAATCACGTATTAATATTCAAAGCACCCCCCCCCCCTCCATCCATATCTCCATGCTTTATTTTGCTGAGAGGTCACTTTGAAATACACCCCCCCCCCCACCTCTGGTGGTGGCCATCTTGAGCAATGTACCATTTGCTTTCTGGAATCCATCTGCCCTTAGCTCAGGCATGTAGACAGGAGGGAGTGCTTAACTAAGAACACACCCCCCGAAGATCCCTGGGATGTATGAAATCATTTGCCCAGGAAGTTACTGAAGAAATGTAATTTTTTTTAAAACAAGTAAATATGATATACTTTCCTATCTATTTACTAACGCTAGCAGTATAAGGATTAAAAATAATGAATGTTGATTGAGAGAGTGAAGGTCCGCTTTAATGATCAGCACACTGGAGAAGTCTACCCTGACCTTACTTTCTCCTGTACTCTCCGGAGTGTTTTCCATTTCTTTTCTCTATTAAAATAAAACCAGCAAATGTTCTAGTTCTCCCCCATCCTTGCTCAGCTATATGACTAGAGAGCCCAACGTCTTACTTCTTTTTATTCCTACTGGTCACAGCCTGGCCCCCCAATAGTCTGACATACCGTACATCTGTCTTATATGAATACGGATTGCTATACAACATACATTTTGACATTTAAAACCTCTGATTTTCATTTTGCAGGAATATCCACAGGAAGGTCCTCAAAATCCTAACATTCCTCGATACCTGGACCTAACTAGCTTGCAGGTGATGAAATGTAGCTGTTGTTTCATGAATGTTGTAAAATACAGTCCAATCACCCGGAGGTCCATATGGAAAGGTGTTTGGGAAGGTTCGATCCTCTGCATTTTTTCCAACCATCTGTGTCCCATTGGGGAGAATCACCTTACTTTATGTCCTGTAGACAGAAGAGGAAATCTCTGTAATGGGGCGTACACACGGTCGGACTTTCCGTCTACAAAAGTCCAACGGACGCCGACGGACTAAAGCTGGCTGGTAATCCGATCGTGTGTGGGCTTCTCCGGACTTTCAGCGGACTTTTTCAGCCTCAAATCCGACGGACTTTAGATTTGAAACATGCTTCAAATCTTTACGTCGTAACTACGACGGACCCCGAAATCCGCTCGTCTGTGTGCTAGTCCGACGGACAAAAACCCACGCTAGGGCAGCTATTGGCTACTAGCTATGAACTTCCTTATTTTAGTCCGGTGTACGTCATCACGTACGAATCCGTCGGACTTTTGTGTGGTCGTGTGTAGGCAAGTCCATTCGTTAGAAAGTCTGCCGCAAGTCCGCCGAAAGTCCGCCGGAAGTCTGTCGGACAGGCTGTCGGACTTTTGTAGACGAAAAGTCCGACCGTGTGTACACCCCATAAGAGGAAAGTCACTGGAGAAAATTGTCCCCATTGGAAGAAATTCCTTCCATCCCTATTGCAGTGATAACTTTACTGGCTCAATTTCGTCCAATTGACAGCGGTTGCCAGGACACATAGAGGGTTGATTTACTAAAGCAAATGGACTGTGCTCTTTGCGGTTGCTCCAGAGCTTAGTAAGTGAGGTAAAGCTTCACTTTGCAAAGAATACCCAATCACATGCAAAGAAAATAAAAAAAAAAAAACTGAATTTTTGCTTGCACCGGATTGGATGATGGAGGTCAGTAGAGCTTCTGCTCATTTACGAAACTCTGGAGCAACTGCCCTTGCAGAGTACAAAGACACAAAGGAGTTGACTTACTAAAACTGGTGCACAGAGAATCTGGTGCAGTTGTGAATAGTAACCAATCGTCTTCAAACTTCAGCTTGTTCATATAAGCTTTAGCAATAAAACCTAGAATCTGATTGGTTACTATGCACAGCTGCATCAGATTCTGTGTGAACCAGTTTTAGTAAATCTGCCCCAAAGTCTATGGATTTTCAGACTGTGAAACAATGGTGTATTTCCTAAACAGACGCTGGGGTTGATTTACTAAAGGCAAATAGACTGTGCACTTTTCAAAGCGTAGTTGCACTCTGCACTTGCAGTTGCTCCAGAGCTTAGTAAATGAGCAGAAGCTCTGCTGACTTCCATCATCCAATCATGTGCAAGCAAAAATGCTTTCCTTGCACATGATTGGGTATTCTTAGCAAAGTGAAGCTTTACATCATTTACTAAGCTGTGGAGCAATTGCTCTTGCAGAGTGCAACTGCACTTTGCAAAGTGCACAGTCCATTTGCCTTTAATAAATAAACCCCCATGTGTCACTGGGGGAAGGAGGGCAAACTGCTGTATATGTGCAGACACCTAATGACAAACTCCAACATGTATTCAAAGTGTTGAAGTTTTGCCTGTCAAAACAGCCAGGTGGTCAGCCATGATAGGAAGATTTGGCGCAGGGGGCTGTGTAATGTAAATGGGCCCAGAGGTGCAGGGTGTTGTGTAATGTAAATGGGCCCAGAGGTGTAGGGTGTTGTGTAATGTAAAGGGGCCCAGAGGTGTAGGGTGTTGTGTAATGTAAAGGGGCCCAGAGGTGCAGGGTGTTGTGTAATGTAAAGGGGCCCAGAGATGCAGGGTGTTGTGTAATGTAAAGGTGCCCAGAGGTGCAGGGGGCTGTGTTATGTAAAGGGGCCCAGAGGCGCAGGGGGCTGTGTAATGTAAAGGGGTCCAGAGATGCAGGGTGCTGTGTAATGTAAAATGGTGCAGGGGGCTGTGTAATGTAAAGGGGTCAAGAGGTGCAGGGGGCTGTGTAATGTAAAGGGGTCCAGAGGTGCAGGGGGCTGTGTAATGTAAAGGGGTCCAGAGGTGCAGGGGACTGTGTAATGTAAAGGGGTCAGTGCAGGGGATCACTGGACTCCAGGTTAGCGGGACTAGGGGGGATGGGGAGGGGGTCCAATGTAAGTTCACCTTACAGATTTTCTGTAAAGTGAACTTACAATTTAACCATTTGCAGATCCGCCGCAGTACATATACTGCGACGGGGCTGCAGCTACAGTATTGTATTGTTGTATTGTTTTAAGTGTTTTCTGGTTTTGAAAGGACATTGACTCTTTATACCGGGGGGGGGGCGCAGTTTGCTATCTTCGCCCTGGGCACCAGATGGCCTTGTCCCAGCACTGATAGTAACCAATCAGCTTCCAGGTTTTATTGCCAAAGCTTAAATGAACAAGCTGAAGTTAGAAGCTGATTGATTACTATTCACAACTGCACCACATTCTCTGTGCACCAGTATTAGTAAATCAACTCCTTTGTGCCAGCCAGCTCTTTGGACTATTAAAGCGGAACCACACTGCATCTGGGCACCACAAACCAAAATGCTATTTAATTAATTTATTAATATTTAAAGCATTTTTTTATTATTATTATTATTTTTTTCTCTTGAATGATCAAGTTATCATCCAATTTCTTTAATAAGTGTTGATCTTAAAATATATGCTAAAATAATAGCAGAACTCTTACAAGCAGTTATTCCTTCTATTATTGGTTTAGATTAGGTGGGCTTTGTCCCAACTCGAGAAGCAAGGTATAACGCTATTAAAATATTATCTCTTATCTCACACTGCCAGCTACAAAAAGTCCCGTTGTGTCTTCTTTCGCTAGATGCGGAAAAGGCATTTGAGTTTTTGAAAGCAACATTAGAACAACTAGTTTTATCTTCAGGCTTTATTCAAAAACGTATGGCCTTGTATTCTGCTCCATCTCCTCATATCAGAGTGAATGGCCTACTTTTGGACCCAGTTTATTTATCGAATGGAACCCACCAGGGGTGTCCCCTCTCGTCACTCCTGTATATACTAACAATGGAGCATTTGGCGATGGCCTTGCGTGCTAACAATTCAATACAGGGTGTTGAAATTGTTGGTAAGCAATATAAGATAAGTTTGTTTGCGGACGATCTCTTGCTCCACAAAACGAATCCAATAATTGCATTTCCAGCGCTTTTAAAGGAATTGGAAATTTTCGGTACTCTAAGCAATTTTAAACTTAAAGCGGCAAAATCACATTGTTTAAATATTACTCTTGCGGAGGACATTGAAGTTTCTCTTGCTGATAATTTTTAGTTCCAATGGGCCCAGTATTCTATCAATTATTTGGGGATTCAGATACCTAGACAACTTTATAAATTGTATGAGCTCAACTACCTGCCACTTGTGAACATTATGCAATCTCGTCTTAAGAAATGGTCACCAATGCGACATTCATGGCTGGGAAGGATGTCACTCTTTAACCACTTGCCACCCGCCATATAGCAGAATGACGGCGGCAAAGTGGTTTCAATATCCTGACTGGGCGTCATATGACCCCGGGGGCGCGCATCACGGCGATCAATGTTGCAGTGTGTCAGTCTGACACCCCGCAACACCGATCTAGGTAAAGAGTCTCTGTCGGAGACTCTTTACCACGTGATCAGCCGCGTCCAATCACGGCTGATCACGATGTAAATAGGAAGAGGCAGTGATCGGCTTTTCCTCACTCTGACAGACGCGAGTAGAGGAGAGCCGATCGGCTGCTCTCCTGACAGGGGGGGTCTGTGCTGATTGTTTATCAGCACAGCCCCCCCTCGGATCCTACCCAGGACCACCAGGGAAGCCATCCACACTGGACCACCAGGTATGCCCCCTAGACCCCCAGGGAAATACTGATCTGTGCCCAGGCAGCTGCCAATCAATGCCCAGGCAGCTGCCAATCAGTGCCCACACACAATGCCTACCACTGCCAGTGCCACCAGGGATGCCTATCAGTGCCGCGTATCAGTGCTGCGTATCAGTGCCCATCAGTGCCATGTATCAGTGCCCATCAGTGCTCAGCAGTGCCGCCTATCAGTGCCCAGCAGTGCCACCTATCAGTGCCCATAAGTGCCACCCATAAGAACCCATCTTTGCAGCCTTTCAGTGCCCATCAGTGTCGCCTATCTGTGCCCATCAGTGCCACCCAGTGCCACCCATGAGTGCCCATCAGTGCCGCCTATCAATGACCATCAGTGCTGCACATCAGTGCCACCCATCTGTGCCGCCTACCAGTGCCCATCAGTGCTGCATATCAGTGCCCATCGTTAGTGCCCGCTCATTGGTGCCACCTCATCCGTGCCGCCTTATCAGTGCCTGTCAGTGCCGCCTTATCAGTGCCCATCAATGAAAGAGAAAACTTACTTATTTACAAAATTTTTTAACAGAAACAAAAGCAAAACTTTTATTTTTTTCAAAATTTTTGGTCTTTTTTTATTTGTTTAGCAAAAAATAAAAACCGCAGATCAAATACCACCAAAAGAAAGCTCTATTTGTGGGAACAAAATGATAAAAATGTAGTTTGGGTACAGTGATGGATGACCGCGTAATTGTCATTCAAAGTGCGACAGCACTGACAGCTGAAAATTGGTCTGGGCAGGAAGGTGTATAAGTACCCTGTATTGAAGTGGTTAAGATGGACATCCTTCCTAGATTTCTTTATATTTTTCAAACAATTCCAATCAGACTTCCACGTTCTTTTTTTTTAGATTGACCTGATCTAGATTACTAAAATATATTTGGCCTAAGTTCCTGGCTAAACTCAGATATGAAATCTTAGTGAAGAGAATAGATGCTGGCGGCACAGGCCTGCCGCACCTAGAATTATACCACGTGGCGGCTTTACTTAGTAGGGTGCTAAATTGGTTTCACCATGGATCACTCAAGCAGTGGGTTACACTTGAGTCCGATTTAGTGCTTATACTACTGACTTCTCTCCCATGGCTTCTTCACGCCTTTGATGTCATCTCTGTTATATGTATGGGACAAATTTATCACAACATACAATGTACAGTATCTTCACGCCCAGGGCCATTGACTCCAATATTGGGTAACCCAAGTTTTCCACCAGGAATGCCAGAAAAAAGTTTTCTATGCTGGCAACCACTACATCTTTCGCCTATTTGTCATTCATGTACGGATAGAGGCTTGAAAACTATGGGTGAGCTTAGTTCCCACTCTCCCCTGAAGGCAGGTGAATGGCTTCAATAGTTCCAGCTATGTAATTTTTATAAATGGCTGAATAGTTCAAGTATCTGTAGGGTCTTAACTCAGTTTGAGGAGATGTACAGTCTGAAAATGTCCTCATGCATTATCTAAAATGTACAGTATTTTATTATCGCATGCATTTCCAGATCGCCCTTTCTATGTCTGAGATTGGGAGCGAGAATTAGGTAAAAATCGGTCTCATGAAGACTGGGACAAGGTGTTCTACCTCACCTTTAAAATAACTTTGTTGTCTTGTTCACAGAACCGTAACTATAAGATTATGATGAGATGGTATCGTTGTCCTGTCTTTCTAAATAAATTGAATCCAACTATGTCTGACCTATGCTGGAGATGCGGTGAATCGAGAGGCACACTATTACACCTATGGTGGTCTTGTTTGAAAATAAAACCATTTTGGTCAGCTATATTTAAAACCAGCCATGAGGTGACAGTCGAACACCCCCCCCCGGTTCGATTCGCATCCAGAACATGCGAACGGACCGAAAGATCGCGCGAACATTCGAACACCGTTAAAGTCTATGGGACTCGAACGTGAGAAATCAAAAGTGCGAATTTTAAAGGCTAATATGCAAGTTATTGTCCTAAAAAGGGTTTGGCGACCCGGGTCCTGCCTCAGGGGACATGTATCAATGCAAAAAAAGGTTTAAAAATGGCTGTTTTTTCAGGAGCAGTAATTTTAATGATGCTTAAAGTGAAAAAATAAAAGTAAAATATTTCTTTAAATATCGTACCTGGAGGGGTGTCTATAGTATGCCTGTAAAGTGGCGCATGTTTCCCGTGTTTAGAACAGTCCCTGCACAAAATTACATTTCTAAAGGAATAAAAGTCATTCAAAACTGCTTGTGGCTTTAATGTAATGTCGGGTCCCGGCAATATGGATGAAAATTATTGAGAAAAACAGCATGGGTAACCCCCCAGCCCATTACCAGGCCCTTTGGGTCTTGTATGGATATTAAGGGGAACCCCGCACCCATATTAAAAAAAGAAAGGGCGTGGGGCCCCCAGGCCCTATAAACTCTTAACAGCAGTATACAGGCGGTGCCCGGGTTACAAACAAAATAGGGACTGTAGGTTTGTTCTTAAGTTGAATCTGTTTGTAATTTGGAACAGGTAAATTTTTTAAGTGCAGCTCCAGCCAAAAAATCTATTTTTAAGCCTTTTGGATAACATAGGGAAGGGTTATCATCACCCCTGTAATATTCGTTTTGCTGTCTGTGCCCCTGTTCAGAAGATTTCACCTCACTTTCTGTCCCAATGACAATTGGATTTTGAAAATTTGGGTTTTTTAGGGAAACAAGGATTGGTGATAAAGCATCAGTGGAGACACCTTTTTCCCATATTAACTCTTACAGGAGAGAATTTCCCTTCCTAGGGGTATATTTCCTCTCACTTCCTGTTGTCTCCCTCCGTTTTTAAGTAGGAGTCGTTTGTAAGTCAGATATTTGAAAGTAGGGGACCGCCTGTATATACTATACGGCCTGCCCTATAAACTCTGCAGAAATTTGGGCCTTAGGTGTTGGTGGTACCAGAACACTGTAAGCCCTCACAGTTACTCTTGGTGGGCGCTGGAACAGGCCCTGCTGTGAAATATTATATCAAAAATTGTAATTACACGGGCAGAAAAATTGGGTCTTATGCCCTGGACACACGATCGGACTTTCCAACGGAAAATGTGCAATCGGAGCTTGTTGTCGGAAATTCCGACCGTGTGTGGGCTCCATCGGATTTTTTCCATTGCAATTTCCGACACACAAAGTTTGAGAGCTGGCTCTAATATTACAATAAAATCCGTTTGCGTAAATTCCGACGCATGCTCAGAATCAAGCAGAAGACCCGCACTGGCTATTGAACTTCATTTTTCTTAGCTCGTTGTACGTGTTGTACGTCACCGCATTCTTAACGTTCAGAATTTCTGACCAACTTTGTGTGACCGTGTGTATGCAAAACAAGTTCGAGCCAACATCCATCGGAAAAAATCTGATGGATTTTGTTGTCGAAATGTGCGATCGTGTGTACAGGGCATTAGGCAAAGGTGGTGGTGCCACAACACTGTAACCCCTCACAGATTCTGTTGTTGAGTGCAGGAACGAGCCCTGTTGTGAAATATTAGATCAAAAATTGTAATTATGCGCCCCTGTTAATAAGGGGCAGAAAAATTGAGCCTTAGGCACTGGTGCTGGTGCCACAACACTGCAACCCCTCTCATATACTCTAGTTGAGCGCGGGAACGTGCCCTGCTGAGAAATATTACAGCAAAGTTTGTAATTACGTGCCCCTGTTAAACAGGGGCAGAAAAATTGGGCCTTAGGCGGCGGTGGTGGTGCCACAACACTGTAAGCCCTCACAGATACTCTAGTTGAGCACAGGAACGAGCCCTGCTGCAAAATATTACAGCAAAAGTTGTAATTACACGCCCCTGTTAAACAGTGGCAGAAAAATTGGGCTTTAGGCACTGGTGTTGGTGCCACAACACTGCAACCCCTCACAGATACTCTAGCTGAGAGCAGGAATGAGCCCTGCTGCAAAATATTACAGCAAAAATTGTAATTACACGCCCCTGTTAAACAGGGGCAGAAAAATTGGACTTTAGGCACTGGTGGTGGTGCCCAGAACCAAAAATGTTCTTAGAAGCTATCAACATGAACATTGAGAAGGAATAGGATAGTCACTCAGCATCAGCATAGGCAGTCTTCAAGGGATCTCACATTCATAAAAAAAATAATGGGTTACATCAGCATCAGGTGCTTGGTAGCTGGTGATCCAAGCCTGATTCATTTTTATGAAGGTGAGCCAATCAACCGAGTCTGTGGACAGGCGCACTATGTGATCGGTTACAAAGCCTCCAGCAGCACTGAATGTGCGTTCAGATAGAACGCTGGATGCAGGACAGGCCAGTAGCTCAATTGCATACTGTGCAAACTCTGGCCAGTGATCCATCCTCAAGACCCAGTAACCCAGTGGATTTTCGGTTGGAAAGGTCTCCAAGTCTGATCTTGCCCCAAGGTATTCCTGCACCATGTAAATCAGACACTGGCGATGGTTGCTGGAACCGATCAGACCCTGGGGCTGCAGACTTAAAAATTGTCTGAACGCATTGGTCAGATGGCCACCTTCTCCACTGCTTCTTCTGTGACTGACCAAAGCCTCAGCAACACGTTGTCCAGGAGGACCAGGAAATTGTAACCTCCCAGGCTCTGGAAATGCATTGCACAAACCTTTCTGCAAGGCCTCCCGAAGATGTTTCATCCTCTGCTCCCTCTGCGAAGGCTGGATAAGTTCTGCAACCTTACCCTTGTAATGTGGATCAAGAAGGGTTGCCAGCCAGTACTGATCCCTCTCCTTGATACCACAAATCCGAGGGTCCCTTTGCAGGCTTTGCAGGATCAGAGAGGCCATGCAGTGTAGGTTTGCTGAGGCATTCGGTCCGGAGTCCTCTGGGTCACTAAGGATGACATGATCCGCAGCCACCTCCTCCCAGCCATGTACAAGTCCATGGGTTTCTGGGGACTGAAAACGATCCCTTGAAGACTGCTGCTGATGCTGAGTGCTAGGCTCCACCTCCATGCTGACACAATCCTCCTCCTCCTCCTCTTCTTCCTGTGTGAAAGGCGGGCCTGCAGGAATACTGTCTGGATAAAGGGGGCCTTGAGAGGTAAGGAAGTCCTCCTCTTCCTCCCTCTGTTCTGCCTCAAGTGCCCTGTCCATTAATCCATGCAGCGTGTGCTCCAACAGGAAGACAAGAGGGACAGTATCACTGATGCATGCACTGTCACTGCTCACCATCCTCGTGGCCTCCTCAAATGGTGACAGGACAGTGCATGCATCATTGATAATTAGCCACTGGCGTGGCGAAAAAAAGCCAAGCTCCCCTGACTCTGTCCTGGTGCCATACTCGCACAGATACTCATTGATGGCCCTCTGCTGCATGTGCAGCTGCTGCAGCATTGCCAACATTGAGTTCCACCTGGTGGGCATGTCACAGATGAGGTGGTTGCATTCCTTTTGAAGGTCAGCCAGCCGCGCACTGGCATTATATGACCGGCGGAAATGCCCACAGACTTTCCTGGCCTGCCTCAGGAGATCCTGTAAGCCTGGGTACCTGCACAAGAACCGCTGCACCACCAAATTAAGGACGTGAGCCAAACAGGGAACGTGGGTCAAGTGTCCCTGTTGGAGGGCAGAGAGGAGGTTGGTGCCATTGTCGCAAACCACCATTCCTGGCTGAACCTGGTGTGGCATCAACCACCTCTAAACCTGCCCCTGCAGAGCTGCCAGAATCTCTGCCCCAATGTGGCTCCTGTCCCCTAAGTAGACCAACTCAAGCACTGCATGGCATCTTTTTGCCTGAGTGCTTGCATAGCCCCTAGAACTCCTACGGAGCACCGCTGGTTCTGAGGAAAAATATGCACAGGAAGAGGCCATAGAGGAAGAAGAAGAGGAGGGGGTGGAGGAGAGAGGTGTGGCAGAATCACCACTACCAGCATTTTGGAGGCATGGTAGCGGAACAAGCTCCAACATTACTGCACCCTGTCCTGCATCCTTCCCAGCTGCCAGCAGGGTTACCCAGTGTGCTGTGAAAGAAAGGTATCGTCCCTGTCCATGCCTGCTGGACCATGAGTCAGCGGCAATATGCACCTTACCGCTGACCGCCCTGTCCAACGAGGCCAAGACATTGCCTTCCACATTCCTGTAGAGAAACGGAATGGCCTTTTGAGAAAAAAAAAGGCGTTTACCGCACATTCCACAAATTCTCGAAAGGGGGCAGAGTCTACCAGCTGAAAAGGCAGCAGTTGGAGTGCTAGCAATTTAGCCAAACTAGCATTCAGCCGCTGAGCATGTGGATGGCTGGGACCGAATTTCTTTAGAAGGTTTATCAACTGGGGTAGGGAAATTTGCCTGCTACAATCGGATTTAGGTGTACCGCTAGCAGATTGCCCGCAAGTGCTCGGGACACCTAATTCTACACCTTCATTCCTCTCAGTGCAGGTCTCTGAGAGGACTGAAGGTATAGTGGGGTTGGAGATCCCAGCTGATGAGGAGCACATAGAGGTCTGCCTTGTTCTTTGGTGTGGGTCTTTTAAGTACTGTTGCCAATGGACTGCATGGGAGCTTGACATATGTCTGGTCAAGCATGTGGTGCCCAAGCGGCTGCTGTTTTGGCCACGCTTGATACACTTTAGACATATGTTGCAAACAGCAATGGTGCGATCTGCTGCACATGTCTTAAAAAAGGCCCACACCAAAGAACTTTTGAAAAAAACGCATGGAGTCAGCAGCGCCCTGCACATGAGCTCTGCGGTGTGATGCAGTCAGTTGGCTGCCCATCAGCTGGCACCTGGAGGGCATACTGCTTCATTGAAGATGTGCCTCCTCCTCCTCTCTTCTATTAGGTACCCACGTAGAGTCAGTGACCTCATCATCCCCTCCTTCCTCGCCACTGGAGCTGGGGGAACATGACTGCCAGTTTCTTGACCTTCTTGGGCACCCCCTCTCTCTGGGCTCACGTTACTGCCTTCATCCTCAACCTGGGTGCCATCATCGGAGCCTTCAAAACGCTGCGCATCCTCCTGCAGCATGTACCCGACACTGTGGTTGAACAGTTCGGGGGACTCCTCAGGACATGATGGTGGTGCTAAGGAAGGAGTGACTGATGCCATTGAGCCGATGGAATAGGCCACTTTGGCAGCTGCATTGGCAGCCAAACTTCTCTTAGCCTGGGTGACAGAGGATGAGGAGGATGAGGACAGCTTTATGATCCACTCTACCAACTCTTCTGAATGTTGTGGCTCAACATGGCCAGCTGTCGAAAAAAAGGACAAGAGTGCCCCACGGCCACGTGCTGAGGATGCACCGTGTCCACGACCAGGACTGTTGGCTGTAGACACAGAGCCTACTTGCCCTCTTTTGGGGGCCTATGAGCATCTGCCTTTCCTTGGTGGCCTTCCAGACATGCTGTAAAATTGTATTAGCAAAACACCGCCTGAAGTTTACTAAAAAAATTACACCAGGCCTGTAGTCAGGTATAGGCTTGGCTAGACTAGAATGCAGTGGATATCTTTGTAGGAGACTGTATATATATCTTTATGCACTGCAGATCACTGAATCGCCTGCCAGCCTGCCTGCCTGAAAGTGTCGTGGAAAACGTACACCAGGAATGGCCTGTAGTCAGGTATAGGCTTGGCTAGACTAGAATGCAGTGGATATATATGTAGGAGACTGTATATATATCTTCATGCATTGCAGATCACTGAATCACCTGCCTGGCCTGCCTGCCTGAAAGTGTCTTTGAATACGTACACCAGGAATGGCTTGTAGTCAGGTATAGGCTTGGCTAGACTAGAATGCAGTGGACATATATGTAGGAGACTGTATATATATCTTTATGCACTGCAGATCACTGAATCACCTGCCTGTCCTGCCTACCTGAAAGTGTCTTTGAATACATACACCAGGAATGGCCTATTGTCAGGTATAGGCTTGGCTAGACTAGAATGCAGTGGATATATGTAGGAGACAGTATATATATTTTATGCACTGCAGATCACTAAATCGCCTGCCTGCCTGAAAGTGTATTTGAAAACGTACACCAGCAATGGCCTGCAGTCAGATATAGGCTTGGCTAGACTAGAATGCAGTGGATATATATACAGTATGTTGGAGACTGTATATATATTTAATGCACTGCAGATCACTGAATCACTTGCCTGGCCTGCCTGCCTGAAAGGGTATTTGAATACGTACACCAGGATCTAGCTACACAGGATACAGTGTGTGTATATATATATATATACAAAGCCGGGATGTATATACATACTAAATACACTGCAGCTAACTGAATCAACTGCCTACCTGAAGTATATTAGAAATAGTACACCAGGAACGGTCTGCAGTGAGATCTAGCTACAGAGGTTACAGTGTATATATTTATATATATATATATATATATATATATATATATATATATATATATACACTAAATACACTGCAGCTAACTGAATCAACTGCCTGCCTGAAGTATATTAGAAACAGTACACTAGGAACGGTCTGCAGTGAGATCTAGCTAAACTGGATACAGTGTATATATATATATATATATATATATATATATATATATATATATATATATATATATATATATGCAAAGCCGGGATGTATATATATATATATATATATATATATATATATATACTAAATACTTAAGTATATATATACTATATACTTCTCTCTTTAATTCCTGGGTCAATTAAATCAATTAAAAAGGGAATATTTAGATTTTTCTTGATGGCAGGAAGAGCTTTAATTCCAAAACATTGGAAATCATAAATAACACCAACAATACAGGAATGGGTAGTTGAGATGAACCATATAATGCGGATGGAAGAGCTGGTATGTACAGCAAATAACATTGAATGTAACTTCTGGGAAGTCTGGGCCCCGTGGGTGAAGTTGCTGGAGTCTCCTCAGATGTTATCTTTTCTGTAACTGTTGGGTTCCTGTCTGTTTGGTGCCATATTTCATTTTTTTTTCTCTCTTTCCCATTCTTTTTATTTATTTATTTTTTGGGTTGTTTGTTGTTGTTTGTTTTTGTTTGGTGTTGTTGTTTGTTAATATCTTGTTTTTATTAATTAATTAATTAATTTTTTTTGTGTGCATGTATGTATACAAAAATTGGCTTTTTGATAGCGAATATGACGGCAATCAGATTTAGGCAATTTTCAGTTTTCTATTTTGTGAAAATTCAAGTGGGAATGGGAAATATAAAATCTGGTTAATTTAAGGATATTTAGGTCATGCTCATTAGGCATAACTATTCCCTTTCCTTTTTTTCTTTTCTAACTGTATTGTTGTACAATGCCATTCTTTTCAATAAAAATATATTAAACAGAATATTCAAAGCAAACTCCCCCATCCATCCATATCTCCATGCTTTATTTTGCTGAGAGATCACTTTAAAATACACCCTCTCTGGCATTTCTGGTGGTGGCCATCTTGAGTAATTTACCATTTGCTTCCTGGAATCCATCTGCCATTGGCTCAGGCATGTAAGCAAGTGGACGTGCTTAAAGTGGATGTAAACCCTCTCCTATACCCAGTGAAGTTAACAGCCTCAGATGATACACAGGGAATGAAACAATCTCCCTACATAAGTTTTACATGTATATCTGCTGTCTTCAGCTTGCTACAGTCTTTAGAGTTCTAACATCGGGTTAGAATTTTTACTTCCTTGTTCAGCTGCAGGAGTGAATTCTTGGCATACACAACAACAGACACCCCCTCCACATAGGAAGATACTTGCAGAGCATTTTTAGGCAGTTGAGTTTAGAGGCCTTTTTTAGAAAGCAAAAAAATGAGTTCAGATGCTGAGTTTAGAGGCATTTCAAGCGCCAAACGCTTCTAAATGTGGCTAAACTCACATTTAGCTGC
The DNA here is from genome assembly GCF_042186555.1 of Aquarana catesbeiana. Taxonomy (NCBI): domain Eukaryota; kingdom Metazoa; phylum Chordata; class Amphibia; order Anura; family Ranidae; genus Aquarana; species Aquarana catesbeiana. The sequence continues at coordinate 80,632,177 of NC_133325.1, read as the reverse complement.
TTTTCTTTTACAGGCGTTTTTCATTTTTGGCTATTTTGAAAAAAAAAAATTTTTTTTCAAGCACTTCTAAATGCAAACGCGGCTAAACGCAGAAAAACTGAAGTTTTAAACGTGGGTTACTATTTGTCAAGTTAAATCGTTCAGGAGAGGTTGTAAAAACGTCCCGTGTACCTTAAGCCTAATTCAACAAGCTGAAGTTAGAAGCTGATTGGTTACTATGCACAACTGCACCAGATTCTGTGTCCACCAGTTTTAGTGACTCTCCCCCTTTGTGTCTTTGTCTCAACACCTGCCAGGCAGCTCTTTGGACTATTAAAGCTGAACCACACTGCATCTGGGCACCACAAACCAAAAATGCTATTTATTCACGTATTAATATTCAAAGCAAACTCCCCCCCTCCATCCATATCTCCATGCTTTATTTTGCTGAGAGATCACTTTGAAATACACCCCCCGGAACCTATATTTACCTCTGGTGGTGGCCATCTTGAGCAATGTACCATTTGCTTTCTGGAATCCATCTGTCCTTAGCTCAGGCATGTAGGCAGGAGGGAGTGCTTAACTAAGAACACACCCCTCGACGATCCCTGGGATGTATGACATCATTTGCCCAGGAATATAAACCAGGAAGTTACTGAAGAAATGTAAAAAAAAATTAAAACAAGTAAATATGATATACTTTCCTTTTCTATTTATTAATGCTAGCAGCATAAGAATTATAGAGCTTCTGTTCATTTACGAAACTCTGGAGCAACTGCCCTTGCAGAGTACAAAGACACAAAGGAGTTGATTTACTAATACTGATGCACACAGAATCTGGTGTAGTTGTGAATAGTAACCAATCAGCTTCTAACTTCAGCTTGTTCATTTAAGCTTTGACAATAAAACCTAGAAGCTGATTGGTTACTATGCGCAGTTGCATCAGATTCTGTGTGCACCAGTATTAGTAAATCTGCCCCAAAGTCTACAGATTTTCAGACTGTGAAACAATGGTGTATTTCCTTAACAGACTCTTTCACTGGGTGAAGGAGGACAAACTGCTGTATATAAGCAGACAGCTAATGACAAACTCCAACATGACTTCAAAGTGTTGAAACTTTGTCTGTCAAAACAGCCAGGCGGTCAGCCATGATAGGAAGATTTGGGAAGTTATTGCAGATGTGTGAACCTCTAGGTCCCTCCTGTATTCCCCACACGCAGCATGTGGCTCCTCTTTCCCCCAGTGAGAGTCTTTATAACCGGTTGCCGTAGAGTGCACAACGATATACGTCAGCACAATGGCACGACTGCGCAAATGGGCGTACAGGTACGTCCCCTTTAAGGCGCAGCATTGTTGGCGCGCGCGGGCCCGCTGTGTACTCTGGGACCGTGCCCGTGGGTCCCGCGAACTCGATGTCCATCGGTGTCCCGCGATCGTGTCACGGGGGGGGGGTGGCAGAACGGGGAGATGCCTATGTAAATTAGACATTTCCCCATTCTGCCTAGTGACATGACAGGGATCTACTGCTCCCTGTCATCAGTATTAGTAAATCAACTTCTTTGTGCCAGCCAGCTCTTTGGACTATTAAAGCGGAACCACACTGCATCTGGGCACCACAAACCAAAATGCTATTTAATTCATTTATTAATATTTAAAGCATTTTTTTATTATTATTTTTTTTTCTCTTCATATGCTTGTGAATAAATATGTGTATGTATGTATGGGTAGATTCAGGTGAATATAGGAGGTTTGCAAATGAATGCAATAATATGTTAAATAATGTATTGCTGTTAGCTTTGGAGGGGCACCGGGGAGACTCGGGGGGGGGGTTGTGAATATAATTATTGAGTTATTCCTAGTTGGAGTTTTATGCATGATGTCTGCACTTCCCCCCCCCGGTGATCCTTTGTGGAACTTTTTTTTTTCTTTAGTGGTAATTATTAGATTTTTTTTTCTTGAGCAGGAGTGGGCCCACGGCCCAAGACTAACCCTTTCCCCCTATAGGTTTCTGCCTGGGCTGGCACAGGCGGTTAATGTGTCATAATAGACACACTCCTTTTTTAAGACCAGTTAGAACTGGACTCTTTTTGTGTTTTTTTGTTTTTTTTTTCTCCTTCTTTTCCCTTTTTTTTCACCTCCCCCCCTTTTTTTTTGGCATTGGACAGACAGAGCCCAATAATAAATCACGTATTAAAAAAATGTTGTAATATTCATTATGGAGGCAATAACATTTGGGTCACCACTTAATGTTAGGGGTTTTAATATCCCACAAAAAAGATCACAGATTCTATACAATATGCATAAGCAAAGAGTTCAGATACTTTTTTTTACAGGAGACACATTTTAAAACATCATCAGTACCACATATGCCCACTCGCTACTATAGTAATTGGTATCTTGTGTCATAAGAGGGATCCTCATTTCTGAAGGTGCATTTTTAAAAAAAAAGTACGATCTGCAGAGATTACACAGCTCCTACAGGAAATTCATAAGCTTGAGCTTGCCCATAAACGTTCACTTGAGTCTCATGTATTTCAGCTATTAGAAAAGAAACGTAAAGATCTTTTACATATACTTGATATGGCAAATTTAAACATAAAGACAGAATTCATAGAACTGTGTATGAATCTGGTAATAAGGCGGGTAGACCATTGGCCAGGTCAATTCGCACTAAACCAAGTTGTACTTATATTCCCAAACTTCGATGCCCTAAAAAGGGCTTGGTGAATACTTCTGAAGACATTGCTTGGGCCTTTCAAGATTATTATAGGACACTTAATAATATTACTAATCCCCTCATGGTAAACACCAACACAAAGGGACGCAAAACAATGGCCCAATATATTTTGAATACGGCCCTTCCAAGATTAGATCAGGATACTGCTAACTTATTGAATATGCCCTTCACTACACTGGAAATTCAACAAACACTTAAGGCACTTCCATCGGGTAAGAGTCCAGGTCCTGATGGTTTTTCAACTTTGTTTTATAAACAGTTTCAGGACGTTTTATCACCAATCTTGGACACTACATTCAACTCAATTTCAGATTCATGTACTTTCTCTCATCAAGCGCAGGAAGCTCATATTACTCTCATTCATGAAGACCAGAAAGATCCTGCTGAATGTTCAAGTTATCTTGCAATTTCTTTATTAAATGTTGATCTTAAAATATATGCTAAAATTATAGCAGATCGCTTACAAGCCTTCTATTATAATTCCTTCTATTATTGGTTTAGATCAGGTGGGCTTTGTCCCAACTCGAGAAGCAAGGGATAACACTTTCAAAATATTATCTCTTATCTCACACTGCCAGCTCCAAAAAGTCCCGTTGTGTCTTCTTTCTCTAGATGCGGAAAAGGCATTTGATCGCCTAGATTGGGAGTTTTTGAAAGCAACATTAGAACAACTACAGTAGGTTTATCTTCAGGCTTTATTAAAAAAATTATGGTCTTGTATTCTGCTCCATCTCCTCGTATCAGAATGAATGGCCTACTTTCCGACCCGGTTTATTTATCGAATGGAACCCGCCAGGGGTGTCCCCCCTCGCCACTCCTGTATATACTAGCAATGGAGCATTTGACCTTGCGTGCTAACAATTCAATACAGGGTGTTGAACTTGTTGGTAAGCAATATAAGATAAGTTTGTTTGCAGACGATCTCTTGCTCCACATAACTAATCCAATAATTGCATTTCCAGCACTTTAAAACGAATTGGAAATTTTCGGTACTCTAAGCAATTTTAAACTTAATGCGGCAAAATCACATGTTTAAATATTACTCTTGCGGAGTACATTGAAGTTTCTCTTGCTGATAATTTTTAGTTCCAATGGGCCCAGTATTATATCAATTATTTGGGGATTCAGATACCTAGACAACTTTATAAATTGTATAAGCTCAACAACCTGCCACTTGTGAACATTATGCAAACTTGTCTTAAGAAATGGTCACCAATGCGACACTCATGGCTGGGAAGGATGTCACTCTTTAAGATGGACATCTTTACTAGATTTCTTTATATTTTTCAAACAATTCCAATCAGACTTCCACGTTCTTTTTTTTTAGATTGACCTGATCTAGATTACTAAAATATATTTGGCCTAATTTCCTGGCTAGACTCAGATATTAAATCTTAGTGAAGAGAAGATGCTGGTGGCACAGGCCTGCCGCACCTCGAATTATACCACACGACGGCTTTACTTAGCAGGGTGCTAGATTGGTTTCACCATGGATCACTCAAGCAGTGGGCTACACTTGAGTCCGATTTAGTGCTTATACCACTGACTTCTCTCCCAAGGCTTCTTTCTATTGATTGGCCACGTTCAACACAACGAACGCCTTTGATTTAATCTCTGTTATATGTATGGGGCAAATTTATCACAACATACAATGTACAGTATCTTCACGCCCAGGGCCATTGACTCCAATATTGAGTAACCCAAGTTTTCCAGTTTCTCCAGGAATGCCAGAAAAAAAGTTTTCTATGCTGGCAACCACTACATCCTTCGCCTATTTGTCATTCATGTACTGATAGAGGCTTGAAAACTGTGGGTGAGCTTAGTTCCCACTCTCCCCTGAAGGCAGGTGAATGGCTTCAATATTTCCAGCTACGTAACAAGGTGACAAGGTGTTCTTCCTCACCTTTAAAATAACTTTGTCGTCTTATTCACAGGAACGTAACTATAAGATTATGACAAGATGGTATCGTTCGGTCTTACTAAATAAAATTAATGCAGCTATGTCTGACCTATGCTGGAGATGTGGTGAATCGAGAGGCACACTATTACACCTATGGTGGTCTTGTTCGAAAATAAAACCATTTTGGTCGGCCATATGTAAAATCAGTCATGAGGTGACAGGTAATTGACAGGAGACTCCTGAGGTAGCGCTTCTCTCTTTAATTCCTGGGTCAATTAAATCAGTTAAAAAGGGAATATTTAGATTTTTCTTGATGGCAGGAAGAGCTTTAATTCGAAGACTTTGGAAATCATAAATAACACCAACAATACGGGAATAAGTAGTTGAGATGAGCCATATAATGCGGATGGAAGAGCTGGTATGTACAGCAAATAACGTTGAATGTAACTTCTGGGAAGTCTGGGCTCCGTGGGGGAAGTTGCTGGAGTCTCCTCAGATGTTATCTTTTCTGTAACTGTTGGGATCCTGTCTGTTTGGTGATATATTTCATTTTTTTCTCTCTTTCCCATTCTTTTTATTTATTTATTTTTTGGGTTCTTTTTTGTTGTTGTTTGTTTTTGTTTGGTGTTGTTGTTTGTTTATACCTTGTTTTTATTTTTTTAATTTATTTTTGTGTATATGTATACAAAAATTGGCTTCGATAGCGAATATGTCGGCACATCAAATTTAGGCAATTTTCAGTTTTCTATTTTGTGAAAATTCAAGTGGGAATGGGAAATATAAAATCTGATTAATTTAAGGATATTTAGGTCTTGTTCATTAAGCATAACTATTCCCTTTCCTTTTTTTCTTTTCTCACTGTATTGTTGTACAATGCCATTTTTTTCAATAAAAATATATTAAACAGAATATTCAAAGAAAATTCCCCCATCCATCCATATCTCCATGCTTTATTTTGCTGAGAGATCACTTTAAAATACAGCTCCTCTGGAATTTCTGGTGGTGGCTATCTTGAGAAATATACCATTTGCTTCCTGGAATCCATCTGCCCTTGGCTCAGGCATGTAAGCAAGAGGACATGCTTAAAGCGGATGTAAAACCTCTCCTATACCCAGTGAAGTGAACAGCCTCAGATGATACACAGGGAATGAAACAAATCTCCCTACATAAATTTTACATGTATATCTGCTGTGTTCAGCTTGCTATAGTCTTTAGAGTTCTAACATCGGGTTAGAATTTCTACTTCCTCGTTCAGCTGTAGGAGTGAATTCTTAGCATACACTGGGAAACAGCTGTTTGGAGGAAAGGCACAGACACCCCCTTCACATAGGAAGATACTTGCAGAGCTGTGCTGTGACAAGACACGCTCTCTGCTAATCTATTTATAGCATGACACAAACTTCAGGAGAACTTGTTAGAAGTTATCATACTTATAACAGAGCAATGAAACAGCAGAAACATGCGGGACTTAGTGCTTTGGAGAGAGATAAGTAAACACTGGGAATATATGTGCCCAGGTCAAATTTAATGAATCAGGTTTACATCCACTTTAACCAAGAAATCCCCCCTGAAGACCCCTGGGATGTATGACATCATTTGCCTAGTCATATAAACCAGGAAGTTACTGAAGAAATGTAAAAAAAAATGTTTAAAACAAGTACTGTAAATATGATATACTTTTCTATCCATTTACTAATGCTAGCAGCATAAGGCTCAAAAATAGTCAATGTTGATTGAGAGAGTGAAGTTCCGCTTTAATCAGCATGCTGGAGAAACCTACCTGGGCTTACTTTCTCCTGAGTGTTTTCCACTTCTTTTCTCTTTTAAACCAAAACAACCAAATGTTCTAGTTATCCCTAGTTTATGATGACTACGGATTGCTTTACAACATACATTTTGACATTTAAAACCTCTGATTTTCATTTTGCAGGACTATCAAAAATCTACAACAAAACCTCAAGATCCTGGCACTATTTTCCGCTTTATGGCATCTCAAAATCCTGGCCATATTCTACGCCTGGACCCAGAGGTCTTGCAGGTGAACAAATGTAGCTGTTGTTTTATGAATGTTGTAAAATACAGTCCAATCACCCGGAGGTCCATATGGAAAGGTGTTTGGGAAGGTTCAATCCTCTGCATTTTTTCCAACCATCTGTGTCCCATTGGGGAGAATCACCTTACTTTATGTCCTGTAGACAGAAGAGGAAATCTCTGTAAGAGGAAAGTCACTGGAAAAAATTGTCCCTATTGAAAAAAAATTCTCTCCATCCCTATTGCAGTGATAACTCAAAATTTAAAATTTTGCTTCAGTTTCAGTCCAATTGACAGCGGTTACCAGGACCCATTGGGGTTGGTTTACTAAAGGTAAATAGACCAGGCACTTTGCAAAGTTGCAGTTGCTCCAGAGCTTAGTAAATGAGGTAAAGCTTCACTTTGCAAAGAATACCCACTCACGTGCAAGGAAAATAAAATAAACAGCATTTTTGCTTGCACGGGATTGGGATTGCTCATTTACTAAACTCTGGAGCAACTACACTTTCCAAAGTGTACAGTCTATTTGCTTTTAGTAAAATAACCCCCTGGAGAGGGTGAATCTCGCTGTTGGAGACACAGACCGTAATAAAAACCTGACTGGGCTTTTAACTTTTAACTTTCTTCTTCTTTACTTTATCCAAAAATCAAAAAAAAAAAAAAATACTTTAAGTCCTTAGATACCCTTTGAGAAGACTGTTAATTGGGGGAAAGAGGAGCCACATGCTGCGGGTGTGGAATACAGAAGGGACCTAGAGGTTCACAAATCTGCAATAGCTTCCCAAATCTTCCTATCATGGCTGACCGCCTGGCTGTTTTGATAGACAAAACTTCAACACTTTGAGGTTGTGTTGAAGTTTGTCATTAGGTGTCTGCTTATATACAGCAGTTTGCCCTCCTTCCCCCAGTGACACATGGGGGTGTATTTATTAAAGGCAAATGGACTGTGCACTCTGCAAGAGCAGTTGCTTCAGAGCTTAGTAAATTATGTAAAGCTTCACTTTGCTAAGAATACCCAATCATGTGCAAGGAAAGCATTTTTGCTTGCACGGGATTGGATGATGGAAGTCAGCAGAGCTTCTGCTCATTTACTAAGCTCTGGAGCAACTGCAAGTGCAGAGTGCAACTATGCTTTGAAAAGTGCACAGTCTATTTGCCTTTAGTAAATCAACCCCAGAGTCTGTTTAGGAAATACACCATTGTTTCGCAGTCTGGAAATCTGTAGACTTTGGGGCAGATTTACTAAAACTGGTGCACACGGAATCTGATACAACTGTGCATAGGGATTGATTCACGGCCAGGTGCACACTGCGCATGCTCGAGTCACGCTGCGCTCTATCAGTGGACAGGCAATCTTCTGGGACCTGTCATGTGTCACAGAAGATTTCCGAGAGGGAAGGAACGCTTAAGGGAGAGGAGGAGTCGCCTAGGTGGCCCGTGGGCGGAAGGAGGAAGTGGGACAGGAAGTCCCTCTCTAAAGTAGTCGCCCACTCCCCCCCCAAAAATGACATGCCAAATGTGGAATGTAAGGCCCCTTTCACACTGGGGCGGTAGGGGACGTCGGCGGTAAAACAGCGCTATATTTAGCGCTGTTTTACAGCGGTATTCGGCCGCTAGCGGTGCGGTTTTAACCCCCCGCTGGCGGCCGAAAAAGGGTTAAAACCCCTCGTATAGCGCGGCTATAGCCGCGGTATTACCGCAGTATAGCCGCGCTGTCCCATTGATTTCAATGGGCAGGAGCGGTTTAGGAGCGGTGAATACACCACTCCTTCACCGCTCCAAAGAAGCGGCTGACAGGAGATTTCACACTGAACAAACAGCGGAGACTGTTTAGGGGCGGTTTGCAAACCGCCCCAGTGTGAAAGGGGTCTAAGGGGGGGAGTGCTTAAAGCGGAAGTTCCACTTTTGAGTGGAACTCCGCTTGAAGTTAGAAGCTGATTGGTTACTATGCACAACTACACCAGATTCTGTGTGCACCAGTTTTAGTAAATCTCCCCCATTGTGTTTTTATCTCAGCCCCTGCCAACCAGCTCTTTGGACTAATAATGATCAGCACACTGGAGAAGTCTACCCTGACCTTACTTTCTCCTGTACTCTCCGGAGTGTTTTCCACTTCTTTTCTCTTTTAAAATAAAACCAGCAAATGTTCTAGTTCTCCCCCATCCTTGCTCAGCTATATGACTAGAGAGCCCAACGTCTTACTTCTTTTTATTCCTACTGGTCACAGCCTGGCCCCCCAATAGTCTGACATACCGTACATCTGTCTTATATGAATAGGGATTGCTATACAACATACATTTTGACATTTAAAACCTCTGATTTTCATTTTGCAGGAATATCTAGAACGTATTGAAAGAAACGAATCTCCACAGGAGCGTCCTCAAAGTCCTAGCTTTCCTCGATACCTGGACCTAAAAAGCTTGCAGGTGATGAAATGTAGCTGTTGTTTCATGAATGTTGTAAAATACAGTCCAATCACCCGGAGGTCCATATGGAAAGGTGTTTGGGAAGGTTCAATCCTCTGCATTTTTTCCAACCATCTGTGTCCCATTGGGGGGAATCACCTTACTTTATGTCCTGTAGACAGAAGAGGAAATCTCTGTAAGAGGAAAGTCACTGGAGAAAACTGTCCCTATTGAAAAAATTTCCTCTATCCCTGATGCAGTGATAACTCAAAAAATTGACAGCGGTTGCCAGGACACATAGGGGTTGATTTACTAAAGCAAATGGACTGTGCGCTTTGCAGTTGCTCCAGAGCTTAGTAAGTGAGGTAAAGCTTCACTTTGCAAAGAATACCCAATCACACGCAAAGAAAATAAAAAAAAAAAAAACAGCATTTTTGCTTGCACCGGATTGGATGATGGAGGTCAGTAGAGCTTCTGTTCATTTACGAAACTCTGGAGCAACTGCCCTTGCAGAGTACAAAGTAGACATCATGCGCATTTGTTTTCGTCCAAATGCATTTTTGTCCGAATTGCAGGTATTTTCGTTATCGTTTTAACAAACGATAACGAACGTGCATAATCCGAAAACCGAAAGATCCGACATAAACAAATGCTTTGTTTTAGTTTTCGTTGCGACAACAGTTCGATATAGATAGGAGATTCGACATGACGCTGACAATAGCGATCTGTGTCCATCAAACCTGTGGTCGAATGTGCCTAACCTTAGCTCTATTAGTCCAAGATTATTCTACATAGAGAGAAAAGATTCAACATTATAGAGACAATAGCAAAAAAAGGTTGAATGTGCCTAACCTAACTCTATTAGTCCAAGATTTTTCGACATAGAGAGAAAAGATTTGACATGAAGTTTCGACGAAGCACTCGCGGCGAGCGGACATTTATGGTCAAATGCTCCGCCCATAGGCTATAGAAGAATTCTAATGTTGGTTGACTAGTAATAATAATTAATAAATATAATTATTACTAGTGTCATACAACATTAGAATTCTACTATAGCTTGTAGGCGGAACATTCGACCGGAAATGTACGATTGCGGCGTCGTACAGTTTAGCTGCTCCGTCAAATCTGCTTAGAACATTCGACAGACACCATAAGCCTTCAATGACAGATTCGACCTTAATTATTTCAGATTTTCGGACAAATGCATTTTTTATCGAAACAAAATAAATAAAAACGAATTTCGGGAGTAACTAAATAAATGTATTTTTTGGACGAAAACGAAATTCCGAAACAAAATATTTCAGTGTGCACATGTCTAGTACAAAGACACAAAGGGGTTGTTTTACTAATACTGGTGCACACAGAATCTGGTGCAGTTGTGAATAGTAACCAATCAGCTTCTAACTTCAGCTTGTTCATTTAAAGAGGTTGTAAAGGTACATGTTTTTTCACCTTAATGTATTCTATGCATTAAGGTGAAAAAACATCCGACGATTAGCGGCCCCCCAGCCCCCCCCCCCCGTTTACTTACCCGAGCCCTCGAAAGTCCCGTGTCCTAAACGTGCTGGCTTCTCGACCGGGCTTCTCGGCTCGTTCATTGGATACAAAGAAGAAATTGACTCCTGCGCACAAGTGGTCAACCAGATAGATGAAAGCACGACACAGGCCTTGCTGCCCTCAAGGATGGGGAATCCTAGCAGACAAAGAAATAAAAAGAGAGAGGGGAGCACCGGCCATGTGCATTATCTTTTGTAAAACATTTATTGAATAAAATGATAAAAGAAATTACTCACAAGCAGTAGTAAAATCAGGTGCCATAAAACTCGAGCAACAACAAGCAGCAAGTGGTAGTAATGATGAGTGAAGCCTTCCAAAGGTCTTAGAGGAACATACAAGCTTCACTACTATCTGACGCGTTTCGAAGGGCACGTCCCTTCTTCATCAGAGCTCAGCAGTGAACCCTCCTTCAATAGTCCCTGTATATATAGTGTATGTGCCAGAAAGCACAGTCAGTGGAGTAGGGAGGGCACATGGGGCCCCTCCCCCTCAGTGCATCCCTCCCTCATGGGCAACTCACTTATACAAGTGAATAAATAATAATAATAAATAATAAATAATTGATGAAGTGAAATAAAAGAATGAATTGAAATAGATGAATATAAGTTATAAAATATGAATGATATAAAATATAAATGTAGAATCTACAAGAGTATCACTGTGGTAGAATACTACCAACAAGCCACAACAAAGGCTAACCATAGGTGCACATAACATACATACAGTGGTAGCGGCAAAGTGTGCAGAGTGGCACGGGGAAGGTACACCTGTTGGCAGGGAAAGGAGTCATATAATTAGCAGGCTAGCTTATGTAAATGGGCACTGTACCTTCAGTGTCCGATCCTGATCCCTGTGTGAGCGGCTCTGTGTATGCGAGCCGCTCGCCGATCGTTTCCGCGTGTTGTTTCTGTGTTGGAACGCACGCCAGTGCGCTTGCGTTCCAGACAGGAGGAAGAGGCAGTGCGCGTCACTTCCTCTACGCCTGCTGTCGCCTACCAGTGACGTAAGCGGCAATGGATCGTTCGGCGCCATGTTGCTGGGGGCAAACCCTCGATGGAACACGGCTGGCACAGCGCAGAATCTACCCGACGCCGGCCCGACCATGGGTCCGCCCCGCTGACTGCGCTACCCACAATCCCAGGAGTGCAACACACAAATTAAAGAAGTAGCACATGAAGTGAAAAGGGCCACTGCACAACAGAAAATATACTATGTATATTTCATTCTCCTGTATAGTGCTGAATATGCACCTGAGGAGAAGTTGGAACAAGTGAATAACTAATAAATTATATATACACAGTATTATTGTTATATTACATGTCATATAGCACTGAAACCATTGTCAATAATATATACATATTTATACACACAAATATATATATATATGTGCACAGATGAATCTAACACTAATGTAAGGTGCACATCCCATATGCCAATCTGCACATAACATGAATGCCCATATCACTGACATATCATGATGAAGAAGGGACGTGCCTTTCGAAACGCGTCAGCTAGTATGTTCCTCTAAGATCTTTGGAAGGCTTCGCTCATCATTACTACCACTTGCTGCTTGTTGTTGCTCGAGTTTTATGGCACCTGATTTTACAACTGCTTGTGAGTAATTTCTTTTATCATTTTATTCAATAAATGTTTTACAAAAGATAATGCACATGGCCGGTGCGCCCCTCTCTCTTTTTCTTTCTCGTTCATTGGATGATTGATAGCAGCGCAGCCATTGGCTCCCGCTACTGTCAATCAAATCAATGACGCAGTGCGTCGAGGGGCTGTATCACGGGAGCGCGCCCGCAAGCTAACCCCCTTGGGAGAGTGCTTCTCAGAGGGGGTTTAGCGGTTGCAGGGAGGTGCCGAGACAGCCGCCAAGGGACCCCAGAAGACCAGGATCGGGGCCACTCTGTGCAAAACGAACTGCACAGCGGAGGTAAGTATGACATGTTTGTTATTAAAAAAAAAAAAAAGGGAACCTTTACAACTACTTTAACCACTTGCCGACCGCCTAACGCACATATACGGCGGCAGAATGGCACGGGCAGGCAGAATCACGTACCCGATCGGACCCCCCCCCCGGTGCCAGCGGCGGTCGGCATTTGACTGGGAGCGTCGGGAGGCGAGGGGGAGACCATCCGATCGTGGCCCCCCCCTCGCGATCGCTCCCAGCCAATCGGAATCCTCCCCTGCCTGTGTGTAGTTTCACACAGGCAGAGGATGTGATGTCATCTCTCCTCGGCTCGGTAGTTTCCGTTCCAGCGCCGAGGAGAGAAGACATGTAAGTGCACAACACACACACACAGTAGAACATGCCAGGCATACTTTACACCCCCGATCCCCCCCCGATCCCCCCCCAATCACCCCCCCCTGTCACAAACTGACAGCAAGCAGTATTTTTTTTTTCTGATTACTGCATGGTGTCAGTTTGTGACAGTTACAGTGTTAGGGCAGTGAGTATTACCCCCTTTAGGTCTAGGATACCCCCCTAACCCCCCCTAATAAAGTTTTAACCCCTTGATCACCCCCTGTCACCAGTGTCACTAAGCGATCATTTTTCTGATCGCTGTATTAGTGTCGCTGGTGACGCTAGTTAGGGAGGTAAATATTTAGGTTCGCCGTCAGCGTTTTATAGCGACAGGGACCCCCATATACTACCTAATAAATGTTTTAACCCCTTGATTGCCCCCTAGTTAACCCTTTCACCACTGATTACCGTATAACCGTTACGGGTGACGCTGGTTAGTTCGTTTATTTTTTATAGTGTCAGGGCACCCGCCGTTTATTACCGAATAAAGGTTTAGCCCCCTGATCGCCCGGCGGTGATATGCGTCGCCCCAGGCAGCGTCAGATTAGCGCCAGTACCGCTAACACCCACGCACGCAGCATACGCCTCCCTTAGTGGTATAGTAATTGTACGGATCAATATCTGATCCGATCAGATCTATACTAGTGTCCCCAGCAGTTTAGGGTTTCCAAAAATGCAGTGTTAGCGGGATCAGCCCAGATACCCGCTAGCACCTGCGTTTTTCCCCTCTGCCCGGCCCAGCCCACCCAAGTGCAGTGTCGATCGATCACTGTCACTTACAAAACACTAAACGCATAACTGCAGCGTTCGCAGAGTCAGGCCTGATCCCTGCGATCGCTAACAGTTTTCTTGGTAGCGTTTTGGTGAACTGGCAAGCACCAGCCCCAGGCAGCGTCAGGTTAGCGCCAGTACCGCTAACACCCACGCACGCACCGTACACCTCCCTTAGTGGTATAGTATCTGAACGGATCAATATCTGATCTGATCAGATCTATACTAGCGTCCCCAGCAGTTTAGGGTTCCCAAAAACGCAGTGTTAGCGGGATCAGCCCAGATACCTGCTAGCACCTGCGTTTTGCCCCTCCGCCCGGCCCAGCCCACCCAAGTGCAGTATCGATCGATCACTGTCACTTACAAAACACTAAACGCATAACTGCAGCGTTCGCAGAGTCAGGCCTGATCCCTGCGATCGCTAACAGTTTTTTGGTAGCGTTTTGGTGAACTGGCAAGCACCAGCCCCATGCAGCGTCAGATTAGCGCCAGTACCGCTAACACCCACGCACGCACCGTACACCTCCCTTAGTGGTATAGTATCTGATCGGATCAATATCTGATCTGATCAGATCTATACTAGCGTCCCCAGCAGTTTAGGGTTCCCACAAACGCAGTGTTAGCGGGATCAGCCCAGATACCTGCTAGCACCTGCGTTTTGCCCCTCCGCCCGGCCCAGCCCAGCCCACCCAAGTGCAGTATCGATCGATCACTGACACTTACAAAACACTAAACGCATAACTGCAGCGTTCGCAGAGTCAGGCCTGATCCCTGCGATCGCTAACAGTTTTTTTTGTAGCGTTTTGGTGAACTGGCAAGCACCAGCGGCCTAGTACACCCCGGTCGTAGTCAAACCAGCACTGCAGTAACACTTGGTGACGTGGCGAGTCCCATAAGTGCAGTTCAAGCTGGTGAGGTGGCAAGCACAAATAGTGTCCCGCTGCCACCAAAAAGACAAACACAGGCCCGTCGTGCCCATAATGCCCTTCCTGCTGCATTCGCCAATCCTAATTGGGAACCCACCACTTCTGCAGCGCCCGTACTTCCCCCATTCACATCCCCAACCAAATGCAGTCGGCTGCATGAGAGGCATTTTCTTTATGTCCTCCCGAGTACCCCTACCCAACGAACCCCCCCAAAAAGATGTTGTGTCTGCAGCAAGCGCGGATATAGGCGTGACACCCGCTATTATTGTCCCTCCTGTCCTGACAATCCTGGTCTTTGCATTGGTGAATGTTTTGAACGCTACCATTCACTAGTTGAATATTAGCGTAGGGTACAGCATTGCACAGACTAGGCACACTTTCACAGGGTCTCCCAAGATGCCATCGCATTTTGAGAGACCCGAACCTGGAACCGGTTACAGTTATAAAAGTTAGTTACAAAAAAAGTGTAAAAAAAAAAAAAAAAACACATACAAAAATATAAAATAAAAAAAAAATAGTTGTCGTTTTATTGTTCTCTCTCTCTCTATTCTCTCTCTCTTGTTCTGCTCTTTTTTACTGTATTCTATTCTGCAATGTTTTATTGTTATTATGTTTTATCATGTTTGTTTTTCAGGTATGCAATTTTTTATACCTTACCGTTTACTGTGCTTTATTGTTAACCATTTTTTTGTCTTCAGGTACGCCATTCACGACTTTTAGTGGTTATACCAGAATGATGCCTGCAGGTTTAGGTATCATCTTGGTATCATTCTTTTCAGCCAGCGATCGGCTTTCATGTAAAAGCAATCCTAGCAGCTAATTAGCCTCTAGACTGCTTTTACAAGCAGTGGGAGGGAATGCCCCCCCCCCAACGTCTTCCGTGTTTTTCTCTGGCTCTCCTGTCTCAACAGGGAACCTGAGAATGCAGCCGGTGATTCAGCCAGCTGACCATAGAGCTGATCAGAGACCAGAGTGGCTCCAAACATCTCTATGGCCTAAGAAACCGGAAGCTACGAGCATTTTATGACTTAGATTTCGCCGGATGTAAACAGCGCCATTGGGAAATTGGGAAAGCATTTTATCACACCGATCTTGGTGTGGTCAGATGCTTTGAGGGCAGAGGAGAAATCTAGGGTCTAATAGACCCCAATTTTTGCAAAAAAGAGTACCTGTCACTACCTATTGCTATGATAGGGGATATTTACATTCCCTGAGATAACAATAAAAATGATTTAAAAAAAAAAAAAATGAAAGGAACAGTTTAAAAATAAGATAAAAAAATAATAATAATAAAGAAAAAAAAAAAAAAAAAGCACCCCTGTCCCCCCTGCTCTCGCGCTAAGGCGAACGCAAGCGTCGGTCTGGCGTCAAATGTAAACAGCAATTGCACCATGCATGTGAGGTATCACCGCGAACGTCAGATCGAGGGCAGTAATTTTAGCAGTAGACCTCCTCTGTAAATCTAAAGTGGTAACCTGTAAAGGCTTTTAAAGGCTTTTAAAAATGTATTTAGTTTGTCGCCACTGCACGTTTGTGCGCAATTTTAAAGCATGTCTTGTTTGGTATCCATGTACTCGGCCTCAGATCATCTTTTTTATTTCATCAAACATTTGGGCAATATAGTGTGTTTTAGTGCATTAAAATTTAAAAAAGTGTGTTTTTTCCCCAAAAAATGCGTTTGAAAAATCGCTGCGCAAATACTGTGTGAAAAAAAAAAATGAAACACCCACCATTTTAATCTGTAGGGCATTTGCTTTAAAAAAATATATAATGTTTGGGGGTTCAAAGTAATTTTCTTGCAAAAAAAAATTATTTTTTTATGTAATCAAAAAGTGTCAGAAAGGGCTTTGTCTTCAAGTGGTTAGAAGAGTGGGTGATGTGTGACATAAGCTTCTAAATGTTGTGCATAAAATGCCAGGACAGTTCAAAACCCCCCCAAATGACCCCATTTTGGAAAGTAGACACCCCAAGCTATTTGCTGAGAGGCATGTCGAGTCCATGGAATATTTTATATTGTGACACAAGTTGCGGGAAAGAGACAATTTTTTATTTTTTTTATTTTTTTTTTGCGCAAAGTTCTCACTAAATGATATATTGCTCAAACATGCCATGGGAATATGTGAAATTACACCCCAAAATACATTCTGTTGCTTCTCCTGAGTACGGGGATACCACATGTGTGAGACTTTTTGGGAGCCTAGCCGCGTACGGAACCCCGAAAACCAAGCACCGCCTTCAGGCTTTCTAAGGCCGTAAATTTTTGATTTCACTCTTCACTACCTATCACAGTTTCGGAGGCCATGGAATGCCCAGGTGGCAAAACCCCCCCCAAATGACCCCATTTTGGAAAGTAGACACCCCAAGCTATTTGATGAGAGGTATAGTGAGTATTTTGCAGACCTCACTTTTTGTCACAAAGTTTTGAAAATTGAAAAAAGAAAAAAAAAATTTTTTTTTCTCGTCTTTCTTTATTTTTAAAAACAAATGAGAGCTGCAAAATACTCACCATGCCTCTCAGCAAATAGCTTGGGGTATCTACTTTCCAAAATGGGGTTATTTGGGGGGGGGTTTGTGCCACTTGGGCATTCCATGGCCTCCGAATCTGTGATAGGTAGTGAGGAGTAAAATCAAAAATGTGTGCCCTTAGAAATCCTGAAGGCGGTGATTTGTTTTCGGGGCCCCGTACGCGGCTAGGCTCTCAAAAAGTCCCACACATGTGGTATCCCCGTACTCAGGAGAAGCAGCTAAATGTATTTTGGGGTGCAATTCCACATATGCCCATGGCCTGTGTGAGCAATATATCATTTAGTGACAACTTTGTGCAAAAAAAAAAAAAAAAAAAATTGTCACTTTCCCCCAACTTGTGTCAAAATATAAAACATTCCATGGACTCAACATGCCTCAAAGCAAATAGCTTGGGGTGTCTACTTTCCAAAATGGGGTCATTTGGGGGGGGGGGGGGTTTATGCCATCTGGGCATTTTATGGCCTTCAAAACTGTGATAGGTAGTGAGGAGTAAAATCAAAAATGTACGCCCTTAGAAATCCTGAAGGCAGTGATTGGTTTTCGGGGCCCCGTACGCGGCTAGGCTCCCAAAAAGTCCCACACATGTGGTATCCCCATACTCAGGAGAAGCAGCTAAATGTATTTTGGGGTGCAATTCCACATATGCCCATGGCCTGTGTGAGCAATATATCATTTAGTGACAACTTTTTGTAATTTTTTTTTTTTTTTTTTTGTCATTATTCAATCACTTGGGACAAAAAAAATGAATATTCAATGGGCTCAACATGCCTCTCAGCAAATTCCTTGGGGTGTATACTTTCCAAAATGGGGTCATTTGTGGGGGTTTTGTACTGCCCTGCCATTTTAGCACCTCAAGAAACGACATAGGCAGTCATAAATTAAAGGCTGTGTAAATTCCAGAAAATGTACCCTAGTTTGTAGGCGCTATAACTTTTGCGCAAACCAATAAATATACACTTATTGACATTTTTTCTACCAAAGACATGTGGCCGAATACATTTTGGCCTAAATGTATGACTAAAATTGAGTTTATTGGATTTTTTTTAGAACAAAAAGTAGAAAATATCATTTTTTTTCAAAATTTTCGGTCTTTTTCCGTGTATAGCGCAAAAAATAAAAACAGCAGAGGTGATCAAATACCATCAAAAGAAAGCTCTATTTGTGGGAAGAAAAGGACGCAAATTTTGTTTGGGTACAGCATTGCATGACCGCGCAATTAGCAGTTAAAGCGACGCAGTGCCGAATTGTAAAAAGTGCTCTGGTCAGGAAGGGGGTAAAACCTTCCGGGGCTGAAGTGGTTAAGCTTTGGCAATAAAACCTAGAATCTGCTTGGTTACTATGCACAGCTGCATCAGATTCTGTGTGCACCAGTTTTAGTAAATCTGCCCCAAAGTCTATGGATTTTCAGACTGTGAAACAATGGTGTATTTCCTAAACAGACTCTGGGGTTGATTTACTAAAGGCAAATAGACTGTGCACTTTTCAAAGCGTAGTTGCACTCTGCACTTGCAGTTGCTCCAGAGCTTAGTAAATGAGCAGAAGCTCTGCTGACTTCCATCATCCAATCATGTGCAAGCAAAAATGCTTTCCTTGCACATGATTGGGTATTCTTAACAAAGTGAAGCTTTACATCATTTACTAAGCTGTGGAGCAAATGCTCTTGCAGAGTGCACAGTCCATTTGCCTTTAATAAATACACCCCCATGTGTCACTGGGTGAAGGAGGACAAACTGCTGTATATATACAGACACCTAATGACAAACTCCAACATGACTTCAAAGTGTTGAAGTTTTGTCTATCAAAACAGCCAGGCGGTCAGCCATGATAGGAAGATTTGGGAAGCTATTGCAGATGTGTGAACCTCTAGGTCCCTCCTGTATTCCACACCCAAAGTCCACAGTCTTTTTGATTTTAGTAAATGAACCCCCTTGAGAAGGTGAATTTCCCTGTTGCAGACACAGACAGTAATAAAAATCTGAGAGTGTTTTTTACTCTTCTTTACCCTATCCAAAACTCCAAAAAAAAAAAAGGATTTAAAGCCGTAGATACTCTTTAACCACTTCAGCCCCAGAAGAATTCACCCCCTTCCTGACCAGAGCACTTTTTGCGATACAGCATTGCGTTGCTTTAAATGACAATTGCGCGGCCGTGTGACGTTGTACCCAAACAAAATTGATGTCCTTTTTTTCCCACAAATAGAGCTTTCTTTTGGTGGTATTTGATCACCTCTGCAGTTTTTATTTTTTGCGTTATAAACAAAAAAAGAGCGACAATTTTGAAAAAAAAGCAATATTTTTTACTTTTTGCTATAATAAATACCCCCCAAAAATATATAAAAAAACCTAATTTTTTTTCCTCAGTTTAGGCCGATATGTGTTCTACATATTTTTGGTTAAAAAAATAAGCATATATTGATAGGTTTGCGCAAAAGTTATAGCATCTACAAAATAGATTTATGGCATTTTTATTATTATTTTTTTTTAATTAGTAATGGCGGTGATTTGCGATTTTTATTGTGACTGCAACATTATGGCGGACACATCGGACACTTTTGACACTATTTTGGGACCATTGTCATTTATACAGCGATCAGTGCTATAAAAATGCACTGATTACTGTATAAATGACACTGGCAGGGAAGGGGTTAAACACTAGGGGGTGATCAAGGGGTTAAGTGTGTCCTAGGGAGTGGTTGTAACTGTGGGGGGGATGGGCTACCACTGACATGACAATGATCACTGCTCCCGATGACAGGGAGCAGTAGATCCTTCTCATGTCACAAGGCAGAATGGGGAAATGCCTTGTTTACATAGGCATCTCCCCGTTCTGTGGCTCCATGACACAATCGCGGGACACCAGCAGATATCGAGTCCGCGGGACCCACGGGCACGCTCTCAGAGTACGCGGCGGGCACGCGCACGCCCAGAATGCCACATCTTAAAGGGGACGTACCTGTACGCCCATTTCCACAGCCGTGCCATTGTGCCGATGTGTATCACTGGTCGGCAACCGGTTAAAAAGACTCTCATTGGGGGAAAGAGGAGCCACATGCTGCGGGTGTGGAATACAGGAGGGACCTAGAGGTTCACAAATCTGCAATAGCTTCCCAAAGGTTTTATTGCCAAAGCTTATCTGAACAAGCTGAAGTTAGAAGCTGATTGGTTACTATGCACAACTGCACCAGATTCTCTATCCACCAATATTAGTAAATCAACTCCTTTGTGCTAGCTCTTTGGACTATTAAAGTGGAACCACACTGCATCTGGGCACCACAAACCAAAATGCTATTTAATTCATTCATTAATAGTCAAAGCATTTTTTTTTATTATTGTTTTTTTTTCTCTTCATATGCTTGTGAATAAACATGTGTATGTATGGGTAGATTCAGGTGAATATAGGAGGTTTGCAATTGAATGCAGCAATATGTTAAATAATGTATTGCTGTTAGCTTCGGAGGGGCACCGGGGAGACTCGGGGGGGGGGGGCTTTTTTTTCCTTTAGTGGTAATTATTCCATTACCCACGGATGGCCGATGCCCACGGCCCAAGACTAACCCTTTCCCCCTATAGGTTTCCGCCTGGGCTGGCACAGGCGTTTAATGTGTCATATTAGACACACTCCTTTTTTGAGACCAGTTAGAACTGGACTCTTTTTGTGTTTTTTTGTTTTTTTTCTCCTTTTCCCTTTTTTTTCACCTCCCCCCTTTTTTTTTGGCATCGGACAGACAGAGCCCAATAATAAATAGCGTACTAAAAAAAAATGTTGTAATATTCATTATGGAGGCAATAAAATTTGGGTCACCACTTAATGTTAGGGGTTTTAATATCCCACAGAAGAAATCACAGATTTTATACAATATGCATAAGCAAAGAGTTCAGATACTCTTTTTACGGGAGACACATTTTAAAAAAACATTATCAGTACCACCTATGCCCACTCGCTACTAAAGTAATTTGTATCTTAGTAATAATCCTGTTAGTAAATCTAGAGGTGTGGCCATAGGCTTCCATACCTCGCTCTCAGTCTTGGACATTTAGGAAGTAAGGGATCCAGGGGGTCAATTTCTTATTCTTAAATGTAAAATGAATAATATTATGTTTACTTTGGTTAATGCCTATGCTCCCAACCAGGGTCAGATCTCTATGATGCTTGCGCAAATCAGGTCCTATGGCTGAGGGAAGAATAGTGCTAGGAGGAGATTTAAATATTGTATTTGACTCTACACTGGACACTACGTCTACCTTCTGGCACTTCTCTTTGCCTCAGATCAATCCTCTCAAGCGCCGATTGCGCGATTTTCAGCTAGTTGATGTGTGGCAGGTATTACACCCAAATAAGCGAGATTATACCTGTCATTCCTTAATCCATAAAACTTATAGTAGGATAGACATGTTTTTTGTTTCACACAACTTACTTAGTTGGTAACCCCGGGCATACATTGGAAATCAACTTTGGCCAGATCATTTCCCTCTTTTTTTCTTAATTAATTTATCGCGATTTTCTAAACCTGTAGTCTCTTGGAGGCTGAATGACAGCCTCTTAAAAAATGAAACGACATGCGCGGCGGTTAGACGATCGATCTCTCAGTTTTTATCAGATCACACACGGGATATGACAGCGCAGCCACTTAAATGGAAGGCTTTGAAGTCTGTCATAAGAGGGAGCCTTATTTCTGACGGTGCATATTTAAAAAAAAGTACGATCTGCAGAGATTACACAGCTCCTACAGGAAATTCATAAGCTTGAGCTTGCCCATAAACGTTCACTTGAGTCTCATGTATTTCAGCTATTGGAAAAGAAACGCAAAGATCTTTTACATATACTTGATATGGCATACTTTAAACATAAAGACCAAATGCATAGAACTACGTATGAATTTGGTAATAAGGTGGGTAGACCATTGGCCAGGTCTATTCGCACTAAACCAAGTTGTACTTATATTCACAAAATTTGATGCCCTAAAAAGGGCTTGGTACATACTTCTGAAGACATTACTCGGACCTTTTAAGAATATTATAGGACACTTAATAATATTACTATTCCCCTCACAGTACCCACCAACACAAAGGGACGCAAAACTATGGCCCAATATATCTTGAATACGGCCCTTCCAAGATTAGATCAGGATACTGCTAACTTATTGAATATGCCCTTCACTACACTGGAAATTCAACAAACAATTAAGGCACTTCCATCGGGTAAGAGTCCAGGTCCTGATGGTTTTTCAACTTTGTTTTATAAACAGTTTCAGGACATTTTATCACCAATCTTGGACACTACATTCAACTCAATTTCAGATTCATGTACTTTCTCTCATCAAGCGCAGGAAGCTCATATTACTCTTATTCATAAAGACCAGAAAGATCCTGCTGAATGTTCAAGTTATCGTCCAATTTCTTTAATAAATGTTGATCTTAAAATATAAGCTAAAATAATAGCAGATCTGCTTACAAGCAGTTATTCCTTCCATTATTGGTTCAGATCAGGTGGGCTTTGTCCCAACTCGAGAAGAAGAGATAACACTATTAAAATATTATCTCTTATCTCACACTGCCAGCTACAAAAATTCCCGTTGTGTCTTCTTTCGCTAGATGTGGAAAAGGCATTTGATCGTCTAGATTGGGAATTTTTGAAAGCAACATTAGAACAACTAGGTTTATCTTCAGGCTTTATTCAAAAAATGATGGCCTTGTATTCTGCTCCATCTCCTCGTATCAGAGTGAATGGCTTACTTTTGGACCTGGTTTATTTATCGAATGGAACCCGCCAGGGGTGTCCCCTCTCGCCACTTCTGTATATACTAGCAATGGAGCATTTGGCGATGGCCTTGCCTGCTAACAATTCAATACAGGGTGTTGAAATTGTTGGTAAGCAATATAAGTTTGTTTGCGGACGATCTCTTGCTCCACATAACTAATTCAATAATTGCATTTCCAGCGCTTTTAAAGGAATTGGAAATTTTCCGTACTCTAAGCAATTTTAAACTTAATGTGGCAAAATCACATTGTTTAAATATTACTCTTGCGGAGTACATTGAAGTTTCTCTTGCTGATAATTTTTAGTTCCAATGGGCCCAGTATTCTATCTTTATTTGGGGATTCAGATACCTAGACATCTTTATAAATTGTATGAGCTCAACTACCTGCCACTTGTGAACATTATGCAATCTCGTCTTAAGAAATGGTCACCAATGCGACATTCATGGCTGGGAAGGATGTCACTCTTTAAGATGGACATCCTTCCTAGATTTCTTTATATTTTTCAAACAATTCCAATCAGACTTCCACATTCTTTTTTTTAGATTGACCTGATCTAGATTACTAAAATATATTTGGCCTAAGTTCCTGGCTAGACTCAGATATGAAATATTAGTGAAGAGAAGAGATGCTGGCGGCACAGGCCTGCCGCACCTAGAATTATACCACACGACGGCTTTACTTAGATTGGTTTCACCATGGATCACTCAAGCAGTGGGTTACACTTGAGTCCGATTTAGTGCCTATACCACTGACTTCTCTCCCAAGGCTTCTTTCTATTGATCGGCCACGTTCAACACAAGGAACGCCTTTGATTTCACCTCTGTTATATGTATGGGACAAATTTATCACAACATACAATGTACAGTATCTTCACGCCCAGGGCCATTGACTCCAATATTGGGTAACCCAAGTTTTCCACCAGGAATGCCAAAAGAAAAGTTTTCTATGCTGGCAACCACTACATCCTTCGCCTATTTGTAATTCATGTACGGATAAAGGCTTGAAAACTATGGGTGAGCTTAGTTCCCACTCGCACTTAGTTCCCACTTATTATAATATAATAAATAACTATAAATAATTATAACAAATAATAATATAATAATAATAAAAATGATTCAATAATGTAACCAAATCAAAAACACAGAAATTTTCTCAGTTGCAGAATTATCGCTGTCATTACTTTTCAGTGTTTGATGATGGATTTCCCCACAAATCACTATCACTCAATTCTGCAAGTGATTCTAATTTATTGTCGCTGTTTTCTAGTTGGTCTAAAACCACTTTTGATGTAAAGGGACGGTTTTTGTTGCTATGGACAATCTCCAGTTTCCAGGCAGAAAGAACAGTATTTATAATATAAAAGTACATGCAGGGCACTGGACAAACCACTAGGGACAAAAGGGAGGTGAAATAAATTGATGTAATGTAATCTGTAAGATTACAGTGTACTGTATGTGTATTGTGTTTTTTACTTTTTGAATTTGGCACCATTCTCTGTCCCCGTGCGTCGCAACGCTCGCAGGGAACGGAGCTCGGCTCTGTGATAGATCGAACGGAGGACGGATCGCACACAGAGCGGGGAGGACATTGCAGGATCCTGGGGACAAGGTAAGTTTGCTGTACCTGGATCCTGCGATGCAATCCCGAGTGTGGCTCGGGTTTACCACTTTTGGTGCTGAAAGTCCACTCCGAGCCACACTCGGGAATACTGTCAGGGAGGTTAAGCATAACTATTCCCTTTCCTTTTTTTCTTTTCCCACTGTATTGTTGTACAATGCCATTCTTTTCAATAAAAATATATTAAACAGAATATTCAAATCAAATTCTCCTATCCATCCATATCTCCATGCTTTATTTTGCTGAGAGATCACTTTAAAATACACCCCCTCTGGCATTTCTGGTGGTGGCTATCTTGAGTAATATACCATTTGCTTCCTGGAATCCTTGGCTCAGGCATGTAGGCAAGAGGGCGTGCTTAAAGTGGATCTAAACCCTCTCCTACACCGGGAATCAAACAAATCTCCCTACATAAGTTTTACGTGTATATCTGCTGTCTTCAGCTTGCTATAGTCTTTAGAGCTCTAACATCAGGTTAGAATTTCTACTTTTCTACTTCCTTTTTCAGCTGTAGGAGTGAATTCTTAGCATACACTGGGAAACAGCTGTTTGGAGGAAAGGCACAGACCCCTCCTCCACATAGGAAGATACTTGCAGAGCTGTGCTGTGACAAGACACGCTCTCTGCTAATCTATTTATAGCATGACACAAACTTCAGGAGAACTTGTTAGAAGTTATCATACTGATAACAGAGCAATGAAACAGCAGAAACATGCAGGACTTAGTGCTTTGGCGAGAGATAAGTAAACACTGGGAATATATGTGCCCAGGTCAAATTTAATGAATCAGGTTTACATCCACTTTAACCAAGAACCCCCCCCCCCCCCCTGAAGACACCTGGGATGTATGACATCATTTGCCTAGTCATATAAACCAGGAAGTAAAAAAATTTTAAAACAAGTACATATATGTACAAATATGATATACTTTTCTATCCATTTACTAATGCTAGCAGCATAAGGCTCAAAAATAGTCAATGTTGATTGAGAGAGTGAAGTTCCGCTTTAATCAGCATGCTGGAGAAACCTACCTGGGCTTACTTTCTCCGGAGTGTTTTCCACTTCTTTTCTCTTTTAAACCAAAACAACCAAATGTTCTAGTTATCCCTAGTTTATGATGACTACGGATTGCTTTACAACATACATTTTGACATTTAAAACCTCTGATTTTCATTTTGCAGGAATATCAACAATCTACAATGAAAGCTCAAAATCCTGGCCATATTCTACGCCTGGACCCAGAGGTCTTGCAGGTGATGAAATGTAGCTGTTGTTTTATGAACGTTGTAAAATACAGTCCAATCACCCGGAGGTCCATATGGAAACGTTTTTTGGGAACGTTCAATCCTCTCCATTTTTTAACCATCTGTGTCCCATTGGGGAGAATCACCTTACTTTATGTCCTGTAGACAGAAGAGGAAATCTCTGTAAGAGGAAAGTCACTGGAGAAAATTGTCCCCATTGAAAAAAATTTCCCTCCATCCCTATTGCAGTGATAACTCAAAATATTTAATATTGCTTCAGTTTCAGTCCAATTGACAGCGGTTGCCAGGACACATAGGGGTTGATTTACTAAAGGCAAACGTTGCAAAGTTGCAGTTGCCCTAGTAAGTGCAGTTGCTCCAGAGCTTAGTAAATGAGGTAAAGCTTCACTTTGCAAAGAATACCCAATCATGTGCTAGGAAAATAAAATAAACAGCATTTTTGCTTGCACGGGATTGGATGAGGGAAGTCAGCAGAGCTTCTGCTCATTTACTAAACTCTGGATCAACTGCACTTTCCAAAGTGTACAGTCTATTTGCTTTTAGTAAATTAACCCCCTGGAGAGGATGAATCTCGCTGGGCTTTTAACTCTTCTTTACTCTATCCAAAACTCAAAAAAAAAAAAAGACTTTAAGTCCTTAGATACCCTTTGAAAAGACTCTCATTGGGGGAAAGAGGAGCCACATGCTGCGGGTGTGGAATACAGGAGGGACCTAGAGGTTCACAAATCTGCAATAGCTTCCCAAATCTTCCTATCATGGCTGAGCGCCTGGCTGTTTTGATAGACAAAGCTTCAACACTTTGATGTTGTGTTGAAGTCTGTCATTAGGTGTCTGTATATATACAGCAGTTTGCCCTCCTTCCCCCAGTGACACATGGGGGTGTATTTATTAAAGGCAAATGGACTGTGCACTCTGCAAGAGCAGTTGCTCTGAAGCTTAGTAAATTATGTAAAGCTTCACTTTGCTAAGAATACCCAATCATGTGCAAGGAAAGCATTTTTGCTTGCACGGGATTGGATGATGGAAGTCAGCAGAGCTTCTGCTCATTTACTAAGCTCTGGAGCAACTGCAAGTGCAGAGTGCAACTACGCTTTGAAAAGTGCACAGTCTATTTGCCTTTAGTAAATCAACCCCAGAGTCTGTTTAGGAAATACACCATTGTTTCACAGTCTGGAAATCTGTAGACTTTTTGGGCAGATTTACTAAAACTGGTGCACACGGAATCTGATGCAGCTGTGCATACGGATTGATTTACTAAAGGCCAATAGACTTTGCACTCTGCAAGTACAGTTGCTCTTGAGCTTAGTAAATGAGATAAAACTTCACTTTGCAAAGAATACCCAATCACTTGCAAGGAAAATATAACAAAAGAAAATATAAAAAACAGCATTTTGGTTGGACATGATTGAAGCTTCTGCTCATTCACTAAGATCTGGAGCAACTGTTCTTGCAGAATGCAACTGCATTTTGCAAAGTGCACAGTGTATTTGCCTTTAGTAAATCAACCCCATCGTAACCAATCA
Organism: Aquarana catesbeiana; assembly: GCF_042186555.1. NCBI lineage: Eukaryota > Metazoa > Chordata > Amphibia > Anura > Ranidae > Aquarana > Aquarana catesbeiana. Next base: position 80,604,870 of record NC_133325.1, on the reverse strand, counting down.
GCTTCCAGGTTTTAATGCCAAAGCTTAATTCAACAAGCTGAAAGCGGAGTTCCAGGCTTTTTTTCTAATTAAAAGTCAGCAGCTACATAAAAGTTTAGCTGCTGACTTTTAATAAACAGACACTTACCTGTTCCACGGTCCAGAAATGCGGCCGCACGGAGCCCCGCTCCTCTCCCCCTACTCTTCTCTGCGCATCCATTGGAACTGTGGACAGCTTGCGGCTTCATGGCCGGGCGCGCACTGTGCATGCACGAGTAGCACTGCGCTCTGTCAGTGGACATGCAATCTTCTGGGACCTATCATGTGTCAAAGAAGATTTCCGAGAGGGAAGGAACGGTTAGGGGAGAGGAGGAGTCGCCTAGGTGGCCCGTGGGCGGAAGGAGGAAGTGGTACAGGAAGTCCCTCGCTAAAGTAGTCGCCCACTCCCCCCCCAAAAAAATTACATGCCAAATGTGGAATGTAAGGTGGGGGAGTGCTTAAAGAGGAAGTTCCACTTTTGGATGGAACTCCGCTTGAAGTTAGAAGCTGATTGGTTACTATGCACAACTGCACCAGATTCTGTGTGCACCAGTTTTAGTAAATCTCCCCCATTGTGTTTTTATCTCAGCCTCTGCCAACCAGCTGTTTGGACTAATAATGATCAGCACACTGGAGAAGTCTACCCTGACCTTACTTTCTCCTGTACTCTCCGGAGTATTTTCCATTTCTTTTCTCTTTTAAATAAAACCAGCAAATGTTTTAGTTATCCCCCATCCTTGCTCAGCTATATGACTAGAGAGCCTAACGTCTTACTTCTTTTTATTCCTACTGGTCACAGCCTGGCCCCCCAATAGTCTGACATCTGTCTTATATAAATACGGATTGCTATACAACATACATTTTGACATTTAACCTCCCTGGCGGTATTCCTGAGTGTAGCTTGGGGTAAATTTTCATTACCAAAAGCAGTAACCCTGAACCACACTCGGGATCGCATCGCAGGATCCAGCCAAAGTTACTTACCTTGTCCCCAGGATCCTGCGATGTCTCCCCACTGTGTGTGCGAGCCGTGTCCTCCGCCGGATCTATCACAGTGCCGAGCTCCATTCCCTGCGAGCGATGCGACGCACGGGGACAGAGCACGGCGCCAAATTCAAAAAGCAAAAAAACACACAATATGTACATTACACTGAAATCTTACAGATTACATTACTGTATTGCATCATTTCACATCCCTTTTGTCTCTAGTGGTTTGTCCAGTGCCCTGCATGTAGTTTTATATTATATATACTGCTCTTTCAGCCTGGAAACGGGAGATTGTCCATAGCAACCAAAAAGTGTCCCATTACTTCAAAAGCAGTTTTAGACTAGCTAGAAAACAGCGATAATAAAGTAGAATCACTTGCAGAATTGAGTGATAGTGATTTGTGGGGAAATCCATCATCAAACACTGAAAGTAATGACAGCGACAATTCTGCAAAACAAATTTCGGTGTTTTGATTTGATTACATTATTGAATAATTTTTATTATTATTATTATTATATTATTATTTGTTATAATTATTTATTTATTTATTTATTTATTTTCGTTATTCTTTATTAGGTTTTTCCTTTTATACAAAGTTTCATAAAAAAAACATGGGAAAGGGAAAATATGGAACATTGTAATCAAAATATTTTCCAGTATTTCAACTTTCCCCTCATTTCCCATTACAATCTCTGCCATCCGTTCCCCCCCCCCCCCACTCTTTTACACTTATCTGACTTGCTCTCTTACTACTTCTTTAGCTTCATAGATATTGTCATATGTGCCTATATACACTAGCTGTTTTGTCCTATGTTGCTATTTTCCAGCGCTTTTTAGTCTTCTTATAATAAGGTATATTCTCTAGGCTGTCTTATTTCCTAGTTTTTACCTCAAGCTTTCCCTGTCAGGGAGGGCAGCCTGTTTCCCTGAGCCATGGCTTCCACTTCTTCTCAAACTCCTTGAGATTTCCTCTTTTAATATAAACTACTTTCTCCTTCCATATTACTTCATTTATATTATGAATCAATTCGCTGACTGTCGGAGGTCTTTTTGATTGCCACCTTTCCGCGATTACTTTTCTTGCCTGGAATAGACATCGTATCATTGCCACTGTAATGCTCATTCCTATATCCCAACACACACAGCATGGGGTCCAGTTCCAGTGTTTTCCCATAGATTTTGTTTATAGTTTCAAGAACTTCCACCCAGTATCAAAATATCTTTGGGCATCTCCGCATCATGTGTAATAGGTCTCCAGTTCCCTGGCATCTGGGGCAGTCGGCATCAGCTCTCCTACCAAACATAAATAGTTTCTTAGGGGTATAATAAGTTCTATGTATCAACATCAAATGTCATGACTGCTTAGGCGCAATGGGCTTAGGTCCCACTTAACGTAACACCAAGGGATCAAATCCCCCACCACCCTTGCCCTTTACTCCATTAAATAAGACACTTACAACCATTAGGTTGGAAAGGGCAAGGCCACAGCTTTATTAAATTCCAACACATAACATGTGAACATATTTAACCTGTACCAGTCACAGTCATACTGTTAGCACTTAACCAAAAGAGGGAAGTGGGGCCTGTCCTTACCATAAGAGCTGGACAGACAGCCTATTTCCAATTTTCCATCAAGGGCATAGCCCATTACAGCAACTTTAACTGCTGGCAAGGTCAAGAAAACCGCAGCAAGCTGTGACATACCAAACATAGGAAAAAAGGGGCGGGAGGGTGGGCAACTCTTCCAACGACTCTTCCGAAAGGCCCAGAATTCCCTGGGGCACACGATTTCCTGAGCTCAGGCCCATCCCATCCCCATGTCCCAACCAATCGTTCCCCTTGTCACACACCTATCCATGCCCCCATCAGTCAAGGCTCTCTTTCCCTAGGGGGCTCAAGAGGCCTTCATTCTATGACATTCTATGTGGAAGAGAGACCGATACCGACAGTCCCATCTCCAGTATCTTTTTCCATTGATCCTGTGTTATCTCCCCTATATCTTCCTCCCATCTCCTCTTCAGGATATGGAGTTCTAGGATTGGGGTGGTTCTATTATGTATCTGCCCATAGAGCACGGATATGAGCCCCTCTGGTCTTGTCCAATGCAAATATCCTTTGAAGAAGGGGAGCTTTTTTCCACTCTAGCATGTGTCCTAAACTGAGCTGCCAGTGCATGTCTGATCTGTAAGTATCTATAAAATGAGTTATATGGTATGTCATATTCTTTTCTCAGGTCTGAGAATGTTTTCAGGTTGCTACCATCATATAGTTGAATCAACCTGGTCAACTCTTTCTATGTGTGCCAACTCCTACAGGTTCTTATTGTTCCACAAAGGGGTATACTCCAATATTCCTGTATATCCCATCAATATTTTAACTGTACTCCAAGCCTTTATAACCATTTTTATTGTGGGATTCTTCTGAATGAAAGATTCTGCCTCTAGCGCATCCACTATGGTATTATGCAGGGCTCCTGCCAACATTATTCTCCCACTTGCACTGCCCCCGCCCTTTATATTGCATCCCATTAGATGTTGCAATTGTGCTGCTAGGCAATAGCTTCTAGGGTGAGGCACTGCTAAGCCCCCCTTCTCCGTCGGCAGCTGCAGCATTGTTATAATTATTTATAGTTATTTATTATATTATAATTTATGATTTTGTGTTTCAAACTTTATCATACCTGGGCTGTCTACTAGACTCTAGTTTGGACAGATTTAAGTGTGTTATTCCTAAGAATTACAGGCCTACAACATAAAACGCCACATTTCCATGCAAAATAATTGTACCACTTTGAGCATCAAAAATCTAACATAATCATACCACCAGGGAGGTTAAAAACTCTGATTTTCATTTTGCAGGAATATCAAGAAAGTCCTCAGAGAAACGAATTTCCGCCTAAGATCAAATCTCAAAATCCTGGTCTTACTCGACTCCTGGACCTAGCGGTCTTACAGGTGAACAAATGTAGCTGTGGTTTTATGTATATAATAATAATAAAAACTTTTTTTAATTATTATTTATTATTAATTCATTCCATTCCAATTGTTTAGATGCAGCATTCGTTATTTAGGATAATTCGTAACTTTGGATAAATTCGTATTTGTTACGTTGACTAACAGCAAAATTTGAAAGGAATTTACAATACCTATAATTTAATAGTTAGTTATTAGCTAGTTAGTTAGCTATTATTTTGAATTTTCAGATTTTTGGATTTTCGTTCTTTCGAATTTTTGGATTTTCGCATTTCTGAATTTTCCAATTTTCAAATTTTCGAATTTACAAATTTTCCAATTTCTGGATTTTTAGATTCTCGAATTTTCCAATTTACGAATTTTCAAATTTTCCAATTTACGAGTTTCCATCATAACGAATGACCCAAAAAACGGAAAAAAAACCCCAAATGAAACAAAAACCAATGAATTTTTCGGCAGTGCACATGTCTACTCATCAGTGCCCATCAGTGCAGCCTTATCAGCGTACATCAGTGAAGAAGAATTTTACTTCTTTGCAAAATTGTACAACGGGAACAGTTTTTTTTTTTCAAAATTTTCAGTATTTTTTTTTGTTTGTTAAGCAAAAAAAAAAAAAAAAACCCAGTGGTGACTAAATACCACCAAAAGAAAGCTCTATCTGTCTCAAAAAAATCTATAAAAACCTAATATGGGTACAGTGTTGCATGACTGCCGAAATGTCTTTTAACCACTTAAAAGATTTGCCTCCTTAATGACCAGGCCATTTTTTGCGATGCAACACTGCGTCGCTTACTGACAATTACGCGGTTGTGTGTCATTGTACCCAAACAAAATGTATGTCCTTTTTTTCCCCCACAAATAGAGCTTTCTTTTGGTGGTATTTGATCACCTATGCGTTTTTTTTTTTTTGCACTATAAACAAAAAAAGAGTGGCAAATTTGAAAAAAAAAAAAATGTTTTACTTTTCTGCTATAATAAATATCCCCGAAAAATAATAGTAATAAAAAAAAATTCTTCATCAATTTAGGCCATTATGTATTCTTCTACATGTTTTTGGTAAAAAAAAAAAAAAAAAAATCACAATAAGCATGTATTGATTGGTTTGCGCAAAAGTTATAGCGTCTACAAAGTAGGGGATAGATTTATGGCACTTTTATTATTTATTTATTTTTTACTAGTAATGGCGGCGATGTGTGATTTTTAGCGGGACTGCGACATTGCAGCGGGCAGATCGGACACTTTTGACACTTTTTTGGGACCATTGACATTTATACAGCGATCAGAGCTAAAAATAGCCACTGATCACTGAATAAATGTCACCGGCAGGAAAGGGGTTAACACTAGGGGGCGATCAAGGGGTTACGTGTTCCCTAGGGAGGTGTTTCTAACTGTGGGGGGGATTTACTGACTATAGGAGAGGAGAGACCGCTGTTTCTGATCAGTAGGAACAGCAGATCTCTCTCTACTCCCTGTTCTGGCTCTCTGAGAAGCGATTGAGGGGTGACCAGCAGACATTGTGACCGCCGGACCACGCACATCGGCTCCAGCATCGCGCCCCTATAGTTTGTTAAAGTAGTCGACGTACAATGACGGCGATTCGCGCAGCCGTGCTGGTCGACAACTATTTAAAGTGTGACAGCGGTGAAAGCTGAAAATTTGCCTGGGCAGAAAGGGGGTGAAAGTGGCTAGTTAAGAAGTGGTTCAAAAGACTCCCATTGGGGAAAAGAGAAGCCAATGGCTGCCGGCGTGGAATACAGGGACCTAGAGGTTCACATATCTGCAGGGACCTATCTGCAGGAGCCTCCCAAGCTTTCCCTTCATGGCTGAAAACCTGGCCATTACGACAGGCAAAGCTTCAACACTTTCATGTAGAGTTGGAGTTTGTGATTAGGTGTCTGTACATTATATGCAGCAATTTGCCCTCCTTCTCTCAGTAACAGTCTCCCGAAGAAATACACCATTGTTTCACAGCCTGAAAATCAGCAGGCTTTGTAAGGTTGATTTACTAAAGGCAAATAGGCCGTTCAATTTGCAAGAGAATATGCCCCAGAGCTTAGCAAATGTGGTAAATTTTCACTTTGCAAAGAATACTAAATCACATGCAAGGAAAAAAAAATGCATTTTTTCTTGCATCCGATTGGACGATGGAAGTCAGCAGATTTACCTCATTCATTAATTTCTGGGGCAAATTCCCTTGTGAAATGCAACTTTCCTTGCAAAGTGAATAGCCCATTTGCCTATAGTAAATCAACCCCTGTGTCTTTGTCACATCTCCTGCCAGCACTTTGGACTAATAATGATCAGCACACCGGAGATACAGTGGAACCTTGGTTAACGAGCGTTTTGAAAGATGAGCAACTTTTTTTTTAAAATTCTGACTCGGTTTGTGAGTGTTGTCTCGCAAAACGAGCAGAATTCAAGCTAATGGGGTGTGCAGTACCGCATTTTGCCAGAGGTGCAGGGGCGCCAGTGACACTCGGAATGGTTCGTAGCCGTTCGGAAATACTCAGAATCACTCGGAAATACTTGGAAATACGCGGAAATACTCAGTTCTCGAGTGTTTCCGAGCCTTTCTGAGGCTTTCCGAGTTCAGCCGAGATGTCCCCAAATATTTCTGAGGCTCTCCGGCTCCCCCCCACCTCTGGCCACATGCGGTATTGCATGCAATAGAAGTCAATGTGGAACAAATTATCTTCCTTTCCATTGACTTCTATGGGGAAACTCGCTTTGTTATGCGAGTGCTTTGGATTACAAGCATTCTCCTGGAACGGATTATGCTCATAATCCAAGGTTCCACTGTACCTACCTGGATTTTTCTTCCTCCTTTAATCCCTCCCAAGTATTTCCCACTCCTGTCTCCTTAAGACTCCTTCCACACTGGGGCGGTGGGTCCGTTAGCGGTAAAGAAACCGCTAGTTTTAGCGGCACTTTTTTTGGCCTCTAGCGGGGTGCTTTTAACCCCCGCTGACATCCGAGGAAAGGGTTATTAGCGCCCGGTTTATGGCGCTGCCGAAACGCTTTGCAGGCACTTCGGCAGCGCTGCCTATTCATTTCAAAGATGCTGCTTGCTGGACTTTTTTTTTCCATCCTGCAAGCGCACCGCTCCAGTGTGAAGGCACTCGGGCTTTCACACTGGGGTGGCTTGAGAGGCGCTATTCATGCGCTTTACAGGCACTATTTTTAGCGCTAAAATGCCTTAAAAAAGCGCCCCAGTGTGAAAGGGGTCTTAAAATAGACCAACCAAATGTTCTAGTTATATGCCCGTCCCTGCTGAGGCTCACTCCTTTTTATGTCTACTGGCCACGGCCCGGCCCCCCAACAATCTGACCAACAGTACAACTGTCTTATATAAACATGGACTGCTATACAACATACATTTTGAGAACTTGACATTTAAAAACTCTGATTTTCATTTTGCAGGACTATCTAGATTGCATTAAGACCCAGAAAAACGCACCTGAGAACAATGGACTCCTGGACCCAAAAGTAATCTATCTATCTATCTATCTATCTATCTATCTATCTATCTATCTATCTATCTATCTATCTATCTATCTACAGTGGCTTGCGAAAGTATTCGTCCCCCTTGAACTTTTCAACCTTTTGCCACATTTCAGGCTTCAAACATAAAGATATAAAATTTTTATTTTTTGTGAAGGGACACAATTGTGAAGTGGAACGAAATCTTTTGGATTTTTGAAACTTTTTTAACTAATAAAAAAATGAAAAGTGGGGCGTGCAAAATTATTCGGCCCCCTTGCGTTAATACTTTGTAGAGCCACCTTTTGCTGCGATTACAGCTGCAAGTCGCTTGGGGTATGTCTCTATCAGTTTTGCACATCGAGAGACTGAAATTCTTGCCCATTCTTCCTTGCAAAACAGCTCGAGCTCAGTGAGGTTGGATGGAGAGCGTTTGTGAACAGCAGTTTTCAGCTCTTTCCACAGATTCTCGATTGGATTCAGGTCTGGACTTTGACTTGGCCATTCTAACACCTGGATACGTTTATTTGTGAACCATTCCTTTGTAGATTTTGCTGTATGTTTGGGATCATTGTCTTGTTGGAAGATAAATCTCCGTCCCAGTTTCAGGTCTTTTGCAGACTCCAACAGGTTTTCATCCAGAATGGTCCTGTATTTGGCTGCATCCATCTTCCCCTCAATTTTAGCCATCTTCCCTGTCCCTGCTGAAGAAAAGCAGGCCCAAACCATGATGCTGCCACCACCATGTTTGACAGTGGGGATGGTGTGTTGAGTGTGATGAGCTGTTTTGCTTTTACGCCAAACATATCGTTTTGCATTGTGGCCAAAAAGTTCAATTTTGGTTTCATCGGACCAGAGCACCTTCTTCCACATGTTTGGTGTGTCTCCCAGGTGGCTTGTGGCAAACTTTAGACGAGACTTTTTATGGATATCTTTGAGAAATGGCTTTCTTCTTGCCACTCTTCCATAAAGGCCAGATTTGTGCAGTGTACGACTGATTGTTGTCCTATGGACAGACTCTCCCACCTCAGCTGTAGTTCTCTGCAGTTCATCCAGAGTGATCATGGGCCTCTTGTCTGCATCTCTGATCAGTCTTCTCCTTGTCTGAGCTGAAAGTTTAGAGGGACAGCCAGGTCTTGGTAGATTTGCAGTGGTCTGATACTCCTTCCATTTCAAAATGATCGGTTGCACAGTGCTCCTTGGGATGTTTAAAGCTTGGGAAATCTTTTTGTATCCAAATCCGGCTTTAAACTTCTCCACAACAGTATTACGGACCTGCCTGGTGTGTCCTTGGTCTTCATGATGCTCTCTGCGCTTTCAACAGAACCCTGAGACTATCACAGAGCAGGTGCATTTATACAGAGACTTGATTACACACAGGTGGATTCTATTTATCACCATCAGTCATTTAGGACAACATTGGATCATTCAGAGATCCTCGCTGAACTTCTGGAGTGAGTTTGCTGCACTGAAAGTAAAGGGGCCGAATAATTTTGCACGCACCACTTTTCAGTTTTTTAATTGCTAAAAAAGTTTAAAATATCCAATAGATTTCGTTCCACTTCACAATTGTGTCCCACTTGTTGGTGATTCTTCACAAAAAATTTAAATTTTATATCTTTATGTTTGAAGCCTGAAATGTGGCAAAAGGTTGAAAAGTTCAAGGGGGCCGAATACTTCTTTCGCAAGCCACTGTATATATATATATCTATATATATATATATCTATATATATATATAGATATATATATATATATATAAATATATATATATATAGATAGATATATAGATAGAAATATATATATATATTGGTATAAACTAAAAATTGTATTTTCTCTCGCAGACAACATAACTGTTTATATCTACCTGGCAGACAATATTCTGCATTTTACGGATTCCCACTGTTATTCTCTTGCAGAAAGAGTAAGCTTTGAAATATGTAAAAGTGTGCACCAATATGGCCAAAAGAAAAGAAAAAAATAATAAAATTAAATTTAAAAAATGATCTAAGTCTCGTGATTTTGTTGTGGGAGAAATATTACAGCTAAGACTATTGAAATTGGCCCCATTCATTTAAACAAACAAAAATCACCAAACGAATATGTACGTGTGTGTAAATATGTCTTATAGTTAGTCAAGTATACCAGGTAGTGTAAATATATAAAGAAATGAACTGGCGACTCCTTATTGGTTTGACTTCTACTTAATGAGGTATCATCCCTATTTTAAATTCAATACAGGAAATATATATAGAGTGGGACTTTATATATACCCCCAAAAGTAGTAACAAATATATTTTTTTAAAAAATTCTATTTTATTCAGATATCAAAAGGGCAACAATTTGTTTTTTTGTAAACACTATTAGTCAAATATCATATGCGTGTATTTAATTACAATTATTAAGAGAACCTTCCTAGAAATTTCCACTGAAGGTATCCCAAATGTGTGACAGGTGAGGTCGACGCGTTTCGTGGAAATACTGCTTCCTTAGGATCTCTCTAGCCTTTCTTATATTTCGCATATGACATAAAGTAACATTAAAACTATAATTAGACAAAATATTGTAATTGGTGATATATAAACAACAAAATTCCATATAATCATAGTTCTGTTTTCTCAGTTGTATGACTTTCCCCAGGGGCCACAGAGAAAACAGCACTGTCTCCTACTACGTGTTATGTGACATGCATATATGTTTCAAGGTGCTTTTCATGCTTTATCATACACTTGGCTCACTGCTCCTCAATTTCATTGAACCCATATCTTCTTGACTATGATTATATGGAATTTTGTTGTTTATATATCACTAATTACAATATTTTGTCTAATTATAGTTTTAACGTTGCTTTATGTCATATGCGAAATATAAGAAAAGCTAAAGACGTCCTGAGGAAGCGGTATTCCCGTGAAACATGTCAATCTTACCTGTCACACATCTGGGATTCCTTCAGTGGAAATTTCTAGGAAGGTTCTCTTAATAATTGTGATTAAATACATTAATGTAATATGCAACTAGCAGTGTTTTTTAAAAAATAATGTTTTTACGTGTATGTTGTCCTTTTGATATTTGAATAAAATATCATTGTTTTTAAAAAATATATTTGTTACTACTTTTGGGGGTATATATAAAGTCCCACTCTATATATATTTTCTGTTTTGAAATGGCTGTGGACCAGACCCTCAGAAGATGATTGCCAATCCATGGACGGAATTGTCAAAATGGTGTCTATCTATGCTGGAGATGTGTGTCCTGGCTTCGGTGAAGTGTGCCAGATGATGGGTCTCTCTCTTGATGATGAGGTATCCTTGTGTCTAGTGACCACTGAATCTAGGACATCTTTACTGGCCACAGTCTTGTCCCCCAACAGTTTGACAGACAATACGCCTGTACAGCCTGCTATACAACATCATTTTTTGGATCTTGACATTTAAAATCTCTAATTTTCATTTTGCAGGACTATCTAAAATGTACTAAGTTTCAGAAAATGTCTCGCCCTAAAGACAGTTCAGCAGTTACCAAAGGTCAATATCCGGGTCTTGGTCGACGCCAAGACACAGGGGTCTTACGGGTGAACAAATTTAACCGTGGTTTCATAAAGTTACAAAATACAGTCCAGTTGCCTGCAGGTCCTTATGGAAAATAAAGGTCTAACCGACAGGTAATTTCTTTATAATGTAACATCTTCACAATTTTTTCACTTCTGTTTAATTTGTTTATGATTACTGTGAAGAACACACAACAATATCTGTGCTGCCGCAGCATCCTTTTTGCTGTTTGATGTTTTTTGTATTTTGCATGTTCCCATGTTTGCTCCTCCTGTTTGGTTCCAATTAGTATAGTCCCTTTTTGTCACTCCCAGCCACTCCATGCTAGAATTTAGTTTCCTTTTTATGCTTCAAGAGACTAGAATAACATCCTTTGTAATGTACTAAGCTTGGTTAAAACTACAATGGATTCTTCTTCTGTGTCTTCTTTGAGAGTTAAACTTCCTGTGGGTCCTTGCCAAGTAAGCAAGTCTCCATATTCTCCTTACAGACTGGGTCTCAGGACGTATGTCTTTTGCATTTAGTGACATTTGAGGCAAAACACTATTTTTACTTATAATGCCCAAAGTTCAAATTGTTCCATTTATAGGCTGACCATTTGAAAAGTGTAATGGGCTAAGTACATTCCTCATTCCTATCTTATAAACTCTCAAAAAATATAACAATTTCTTATAAGTACAGTGTTGCATGACCGCGCAATTGTCATTCAAAGTGCGACAACTCTGAAAGCTAAAAATTGGCCTGGGCAGGAAGGGGGTAAAAATGGCCGGTATTGAAGTGGTAAAGGTGCTGAAGGACAAATCTGCTTCTTCAAAAAGACTTCAAGGAATTTGGGATCTAAACAGTTACAAGAAGTAGGAAAAATATACACAAATAGTACTTGTATATTGCAAACATACACCACAGTACATATTACAATAGCAATGTTCCCTATCTTATTTACTAAGTTCCAATCTGCTACAAACCCAGATCAGGGGAGAAACCTCTCTACCATCAAAACCACCATGGGGCAAGTGCAGGGGCACCTCACAGGAGTAGCCAAGGGAAAAGAGAACAAGGCACTATTACTGCAAAGTTGTAACACCATTAGCCAAAATATGTTTTTTCTATTAAACCGTACATAGGGGGATTAGATGAATGGGGTGATCAACCCAGTGTTGTAGCAGCTTAAACCACTATGGGGATTTACTAAAATTGGAGCACTCTTCTAACTTCACCTTGTTGAATTAAGCTCTGGCAATAAAACCTGGAAGCTGTTTGGTTTCTTTGAAGAGCTGCACCAGATTTTGCACGGTCCAGTTTTAGTAAATAACCCCCTAATTTTGGTGGTTTCTCTTACCAATGAAAGACAAGGTAATGGTGGAAAACACTGTTTAATTATAACAACTCTACAGGGATTACAAGGTAAAAAAGACCCTAAAACACACAGTTCTTACCAAAGACAAGTCCCCTATATAGAGATCACTGTATTGGTCCAGATGTGATCCTAATTTATGAGTCTATCCATGGTTTAGGATCAGCTCAAGAAATGGGTTCCTATCTAGAAAGTAGAGATAAACTTAAAAGTTCTTTAGATAACGCTCAAAGAAGATCTGTCTGTATTTCTCCCTAAATATCTTGACCTCCAGTTCTCATCCACCCATGTCACATTCTCATTCGATTATCCCCATATATGACTAAACCCTTCCATATCCCACACAACTCAATCATATCAAATTCACCAGTCCCAAAAATGTCCTCAACTTTAAATCATCCTGCTATCCATCAACTCCAAGCCACCCAACCCCATCCACTATATGCATCCCACATTCATACATGCATCCCCCAGCCACACAGCAACAATTATCTTCTATTCTGCCAAACCTCATAACCTCACAATAGTCCTATCACATCCACCAGGCTAAAACAATCAAGCTAAAACATACGTCATAGCAATTAGACAAAATTCCATCCTCTCCACTCATTCACATACCCCCCAAAATCTTCCCTCAGCAACTGCAAGTGCACGAATTTTGCAATGATGGTGATAATGTCAGAAGGTGTAAAAAAGATGTTTCTTTCTAGAGGAGCAAGGTGGAAGAAAAAAAGTAATATTAGGGGTGAGGGAGGTTTTGGAATAAATTTGGGTCATGGCTGCAGATCACCTTTAACTACCCTAAACAGAAATATAAGGTTTCCATAAAGGTTTTATGACTGCTGCTTGAGGTTTGCTGTCAACTTTGTTAAAGTTTAAGTTTACTCAAAATGATTTTTTAACCATCACAAGGGTCAGTACTTACATTCAATGAGAAGCATCACATGTGCTGTTGGCTGCCGTTTAGGTTGAAATCTGAAGGCCTCTTACTCTCCACTACCAATCACAGCCGTAATCCACTGCTGCAGGGGTACGAGCCAAGGGACCTGTCATAAGCACTTGTAAAGTCGGCACTCCTCCATTCACAGAAGCTGTACTATAGCTTCCAAGAATGAAATAAATATACGAATCAAGGATGGGTGGGTGAATAAAAGGTCCACCTCCTCCATTCATAGGCCCCGTTTCATTGATGGAAGCTATTTGCACAGCTTCTATAAATGAAGGAGGGGGCAGAAAGTGCAGGCATAGTTGGCACTCTTGATGAGTGCCTATTACAGGTCCTTTGGCTCATGTTTAACCCTGCAGTACCCTAAGATTATGAATGTAAGACTAGGAGGAGATCGGAGGACTTCAGTTAGCAGCACAAAGGCCCTTTCACATTGAATGTAAGTAGCATCCCTTGTGTCGATTTTTTAATAATTGTTTTTGACTAAACTTAGGCTTTAAAGTTGTAAAGGCATGACATTTTACCTTAATGCATACCCTGCATTAAGGTAAAAAATGTCCAAACATTTGTATCGCCATCCTCCCCCCATCTTCCTAAATACTTACCTGAGTCTTCACTCGATCCAGCGCTGTGCCTGCCTGTAGTGGCTCTCTCCTTGCATTCACAATCGGAGCGAGCCTGCAAGTGCACCCCCATACGAAGTGGCTTCCTATGGTGGTGCACGGAATCGAGGAGGAGTCCCTGTAATACTTTATAACTCTTGCTGTATGCACTGCTCACGTTCAAGTTGAAGCCTGTGTGCTCAAGACTAATTTTCTTCTTTGTAACACCAATAACCATGTTTTTCTTTTAGAGAGACTCCAATTGTTTGACAACAATATGCAATATTGAGTCAACATTTATGCAAGGGAAGAAATTGCAGGACGTATTCAAAAGCTACATGCTAAAGGCTTGCATACTAAAGGCACAACAAATTCCTGAAGAACTTGCATGCAGAAGATGCTTCATATCATACATTTTTTAGCGATTCTTTTTGCTTTTTCTTGATTTTCTGCTGATATCATTTCTCATGACCTATCGCAGCTGCAATATATATTATAATAGATGTAATCCCAACAATAAACATTATCATGTTAAGTAATTCTATTTGATCTGGTCTGATTGATATATAGGCACAAGGGACATAAAATTGCACGCACAGTCCATTTAGTTGTCTATTTCCAAGTCATCTGATAATTTGCAGGTAGGCAGGTCATTGGCTTTCAACACCCTGACAGGTTAATTGTCCTTATCACCTTTTCAATGGTATTAGTAAAACTGTGGAGTCAGAGTTTTGTAACATTTGGCATTGTCGGCATCCCTTTTACACATAACACATCTGCTAATATCTGATGAAGTTTGAGCTGAGTTGCAAAAGAGAAAATAAAAAACTTACATAATCATTAGTTATCTTATTACTGAATAAGTTAGTTGGCTACAGGAGGCATTTAATACTACAGATACATTGGGGGTTTTGCACTGCAAGTGCACTTGTCACTGTAGATCTGAGGGGAAGATCTGAAATGAGGGGAAGCTCTGCTGATTTTATCATCCAATCATGTGCAAGCTAAAATGCTGTTTTTTATTTTCCTTTCATGTCCCCCTTAGATCTACAGCGACTGCACTTCCAAGTGCACTTTCAGTGCACTTACAAGTGCACTGGTAGTGCAAAGTGGATTTGCCTTTCGTAAATATCCCCCACTATTTCAGAACACACCAGGAGCATTCTGCATACCTGTTCGTACATCCCAATTTATTTTGTAATTTTTGCTCTACAAATTTATTCTGTTGCATTAAAGTAGAACTATAGGCAAAACTTTTTTTTCTATTTTGGATAGAGCAAGGAAGGGTTATAACCCCTGTCAGAATTTTCTCGCCATCTGTGTCCCATTGTGGAGATTTCCCTTCGCTTCCTGTCCCATAGCTAAACAGGAAGTGAGAATCCCTGTAAATTAAGGGAATTTCTTGGGGACCTCCAGGTCTCCAGAACTAGTATACCCATTTGACGATTTCCCTTCTATCACTTTTCTGGGGATAGCCCAAAAGTTGGGTAATTTCTCGTACTTTCACTTTCAATGATAATGGTAAACAGGACCAATATTGGAGGTTAAATATCATTAAGGGGGGGGGGGGGGGGTAGGACACAATATATAACTGGACAGGTGTTTTAATCCCTCTCCAATCTATCCAAAACTAAAAAAAAAAAAAGTTTTGCCTTTAGTTATACTTTAAAGCGCAGATTCTGTAAAGCCCCATACACACGATTGGGCTTTGTACAAACTTTCCCTTGGATTTTTGTACAAAGGGCGTTGGCCAGAAGTTTGTCTTGCATACAGATGACAGGACTTTTTCAGCCAACTTTCACCAAATCACATGTTTTTTCAGCTCCTTACCACCACCCTTTGGTCAACTTCTGTATTGTTGTCTGATATTGTGTCAATCTCGCCACTTTTATTGGCGAGATTGACACCTTGTGAGCCGGGTTCACACTGGTGCGGGGATCTGACTTGGATCTACGCCAATGCCATGCACTGTGTTTGGTATGAATCTTGAGGGGGAACTCCACGCCAAATTTTAAATAAAAAGCCGACATGGGTTCCCCTCCAGGGGCATACCAGGCCCTTAGGTCTGGTATGAATTTTAAGGGGAACCCCCTACGCTGAAAAAACGGTGTGGGGGTCCCCCCAAATCAATACCAGACCCCTATCGGAGCACGCAGCCCGGCCGGTCAGGAAAGGAGGTGGGGACGAGCGACATGACATGACATGACCACGCCCCCTTATGACCTCACAGTCCCAGCATGCCCCGGGACTGTGATGTCATAGGGGGCGGGGTCACCACCTATATAAGTCATAGCAGAGTGCACAGACAGCATTACAGCCGGACAGAGCGTTGTGTCAACATCTCTGGAAGAGAAGAGGGAAGAAAACGAGCCACATGTCCAGGCTCCTCTGCTAGCAAAAGAGTGGCAAAAGAGCAGAAGATAGCGGAGGAGCCTGGCAGAAGGAAGAAGGCACCGGAGAAGAACCAGAGAGGGAGAAGACTCTGGAGAGACCCCCGAAGTCGGAAGAAGAACCCCGAAGTCCGAAGAAGACCCCCAAAGTCAGAAGGAGACCCCCAAAGTCGGAAGAAGACCCTGGAGCTGCCTAATAAATTAATTTAAAAACCTGTGTAGTGTGTTTTATTTATTTTTCCCCAGGTGAATGGGTAGGGGTATGATGTACCCCATAGTCATTCACATAGGGTGGGGGGCTGGGATCTGAGGGCCCCCTTATTAAAGGGGGCTCCTGGATTCCGATAAGCTCCCCGCCCACAGACCCTGACAACCAACAGCCAGGGTTGTCGGGAAGAGGCCCTTGTCCTCATCAACATGGGGACAAGGTGCTTTGGGGTGGGGGGGCCGCAGGGTGCCCCCTCCCCCAAAGCACCCACCCCCCATGTTGAGGGCATGCGGCCTGGTATGGCTCAGGAGGTGGGGCGCTCGCTTGTCCCCACCCCCTTTCCTGACCGGCCGGGCTGCGTGCCCGGATAGGGGTCTGGTATGGATCTTGGGGGGGACCCCCACGCCATTTTTTTCGGCGTAGGGGGTTCCCCTTAAAATCCATACCAGACCTAAGGGCCTGGTATGCCCCCAGAGGGGAATTCCCTCTCGCCCTATTGCAGCCAGCGTGAGATGTACAGTACCCTGTCGCCAAGAACCAGCGTGATGGGTTCGCGCTGGAAACATTCTCGCGGTCGCGTACTGTAGTTTGTACAAAAGTCCGATGCTTTGTGTACACACGATCGGACTTTGCTCCATCGGACTTTTGTTGCCAGAAAGCTTGTCCGTTCGCACAGCCAACAAAAGTCCAATGGAAACAGAAAAAGTTTGTCCGATGGAGCGTACACACGGTCAGATGTTGCTCCAAAACAGCTCATTTGCATGTTTGTTGTCAAAAAGTCAGATCGTGTGTACGGGCCTTTATAATGTTTTCCACACAAAAGAAATCCAAAATGGAAAACTATCTTGATTAACTTCAAATTATATGTATGGTTATGCTTTTTATAAAGACATACTGTGGTCGTATAGCAGACCATAGAGCAGGTAACCCATACTCTATAGCACGTTTTCTAAAACTTACTACCCCTGAGAAGCCCTTAAAAATAGTTTTAAGGTCTCAGGGAACCTATGTGAAAAAGAATAATTTCTAAAGCTCATGAAATGGTCAATAACTTGTAGAAAGTTTTAAATAAACAATGAGTAATGTATTGTACCTATGGGTGCATTTGACGCCCGTAGCAGATATGTTTTTTTACTACCCCCTACAAATTTATTTTCAGTAATATAATTGAAATGAACAATAAAATAAACAGTTAAAATTGTGATGTCCCTTTACATCTTAGCTGAATGTCTTTAGTACAGTCAGGAGATGTTAGTTTTCATCAGCTTTAAGCACTTGCCTTACTGGGCACTTTTATCCCCTTCCCACCCAGGCCAATTTTCAGCTTTCTATTTTCATACAAATAGAGCTTTAATTGATGGTGTTTAATCACCACAGTTTTCTTTTTTTTTTTTTTTTTTTTTTTTTGCTCAATAAACTTAAAAAAAGTGAAAATCTGGAAACAATTATTTTTTCACAGTTTGCTATAAAATTTTGCTAATTTTTTTCCTTCACTGATGCGCTGATGAGGCTACACTGATCAGATAGGTTGCACTGATGGGCACTGATTTGCACTGATGAGGCAGCACTGGTGGGCACTGATGTGCCTGCACTAATAGGTGGCACTGATAGGTGCTAATGATGGGCACTGATTGGCAGCACTGAAGAGCACTGATAGACGACATTGATGGGCACTCATAGGTGACACTGATGAGGAGGCACTGATGGGCATTGATTGGCAGCACTGATGACCCCTGATAGGCAGCACTGATAGGTGGCACTGTTTGGGCTGCACTGATAATCAGGATACTGATAATCAGGGTCCTGATTATCAGTGTAGATGTCCCTTTCACACAAACTGCTTACCAACTCTCCTCTCCTCTTGTCACGCTGTCAGCGTGAGAAAAGCAAAGCCAATCACCGGCTTGTGTTTACATCGTGATCAGATGTGATTGGACACAGCTGATTACGTAGTAAAACTGTGATTGGCCCTTTACCCTGATCTGTGATCAGTTGTGTCTGAAGGACACAGTGTTCACACAGCTCGCCACCCGCACGCGGTCACAGGAGGACGTCATATGACGTCCTCCTAGAACTGCCCGACCACACTGTCATCAATCAGCTATAGCGCAGTCAACAAATGGTTGACATAGGTCTCCTAGTGAGTTGCTAATTTGTTTTATTAACATTGACTGCTCAAGCCCTGAACAAGGGGAGGCTTTTTTCCACAGCAATGCATTGGCTGTGTTTGACGCTCTTAACCATTAGGCTCCATGCACACTGGGCTTAAAAAAATGCCTCAAAAGAATTTAAACTCAGCGCTGCACCTATGAACTACTGACGTACATATACAAGCATCAGAATGTGTAACATAATAACAACATGTATAACAAAGTGCTCAGTGTCAATGCAGTGCAAAATAAAGTGCAATCAATAAAGTTCATCAGTTGTGCAAAATAAAGTGCAATCAATAAAGTTCATCAAATATGAGGTACAGGTTTGGTGACACGTTGATATAATCCTGGTGACTTCCTGTGCTCCCCTCCTGGGTCCCCGCTCACCAGATGAAGATGTCAAATACGCCTGTATTATATATCAAGATGGTGCCTCCCATCCAACGAGTAGATTGGTTTGTCGTGCCTTAGGGAATGGGATCTCCTATCCTTCACCAAATGGTCCAAGTCCTACACACTGTACCCGGTCAAAGGGCAACCATGATAGCAAAGTTTGTACAAATGAAGGAAAGGGGACATATAGTGTAATACTGCGACATTTATTAAAAGGTTTAAAATTATTACAATCAGAAGCTTCTGATGACGCCCAGTGGGAGGGGCAAAACGCATCAAGCTAAGGAGAATCTGTGAAGGCTGTTTGGATGCCAAGGCGGCAATTTTGCAAGTTTTTAAAGACTCTGATGTAAGTGTAATGATTTTAAACCTTTTAATAAATCTCGCAGTATTACACTATATGTCCTCTTTCCTTCATTTGTCCAAACTTTGCTATCACAGTCACCCTTTGACCGGGTAAAGTTTGTAGGACTTGAACCATGTGGTGGAGGATAGGAGAACCCATTCCCTACGGCACGACAAACCAATCTACACGTTGGACGGGAGGCACCATCTTGATATATAATACAGGCGTATTTGACATCCTCATCTGGTGAGTGGGGACCCAGGAGGGGAGCACAGGAAGTCACCAGGATTATATCAACGTGTCACCAAACATGGACCTCACATTTGATGAACTTTATTGATTGCACTTTATTTTGCACAACTGATGAACTTTATTGATTGCACTTTATTTTGCACTGCATTGACACTGAGCACTTTGTTATACATGTTGTTATTACGTTACACATTGTGATGCTTGTATAAGTACATTAGTAGTTCATAGGTGCAGCACTGAGTATAAATTCTTTTGCCACTTTTTGGGGTACTTACCTTGCACTACAGTGGCAGCCCTATATACATTTTAGTTCCACGGCGAGGGTTTCATTTTCACCTTTTAAAAAAATGCCTGTTCCCTTGGCAGAAAATAAACGCTCATGTAGAGAGTTTTTGTACACAGTTTAGGTGAGTTTAGGAGAGTTTAGTGTTTTTTTCCTGCCAGAAAGCTCCAAGCTCCCTTTCCTTCAAAAACGCAGCCCAGAACTTTTTTCCCCTGCCTCTAAACCCTGAGCCTAAAATATGCCTCTAATCATCCTAATGTGCATGGACACATTGGATAACGTTGAGCTGCTTCTACAGGCAAAAACACAAAACTCCTGTAGAAGCTGAGATTTTTAAGCCAGTGTGCGTGGAGCCTTAAATGTTTAAAATATTCCTCATGTGAGATTACTTTTTTTACCAGGCACGCCTCAGTACACACCCAAGCCTTTACAATAGTGGTCATTGTAAAAATGATGTCTTACATTGATGGTGGAAAGTTGCCCTATTGCATTGTTGGTCAGTGGGAGGTCAGTTGAGCTCACCACTCAAGGAACCCCTAGCAATCTCAGGGGGAACCATAGATTTGCATGGACTCACTGTTCTATAGCATGAGTGTGAGTCTGCACCTGCCCAGCAACTAATGCCAGTGTACCTAGGAAACACATTACCACTAGTGTCAGTGAGCTGTACATACTCTCAACACATGTCTACAGTACATAGTAGTCAACGAGAGTAGTTTATTCATTGGCAAGTGAAATTTCTTTATTTTCTTACATACCAGTGTCATCATCTTGGCAGCAGATGACAAACATACTAGCCACATTTAGGAAAAGAAAGTAAAAATGAATCTGCGCAGTGGGTATAAGTACAGATAAGATTTAGAACTGTTGCCTCTACAGATACATTTCCACCTGAGTGAAATGTACTAGAATGAATATAAAAACAAATGTAGGTATGGCGCTGTTCTGAAGGAATGAGTGTTTTGTAATAGAACCACTGTGTTACACCCTCTGTGGTCTCCCAGACTAGATGTAGAAAGTCGGAGAGTTTGGGAAGTGTGTGTTATAAATTAACAGCAGATGCCTTAAACACATTTAGCAGGGTGTGGTGCTATGAACTAAAGTTGTCCATTAATGGTTAAACTAAATCAAAAAAAGGGGATGTGTGTGAATGGATATTGAAAAAATGTGTTACAACCTCTGGCAGCTAATTGACGGTGGATATTGAAAAAAGTGTATCTGGGTTGTGTTACAAACTCTGGCAGCTGCTTAGCAGTGTGGTTTCAATAACCAGAAGGGATGCCCCAGCATACTTTCTTTTCAATTTAATAGCTGATTACAAAATAGTATCCAAATGTGTATTGCACCCTGTGGATATTAACCAGAAGGTTAAATATATGCTATCCCCCAATATTGTGATTGGGTTTTAGTAAATACATTTAGGAAAAAATTATTTAGGAAAAGAGCCAGTAAGACATTTCCTAAAATCTAAGTCTTTTTTGGCTGTACAGTTTTAGGTACCAGGTATGACGGTATACTTCAGGGTGGTTGTTTGTGCATGATCTAACCATCCTTATAGAGGTTGGTATAAGTACTTCAATCTTAGTATTTGCTGATTATACAAAGCTAAGCAGATCAAAAATGTCACAACTGGATATAGGAACTTTACACGAAGACCTTGAGAAAATGGAGGGGTGGGCAACTAAATGGCAGACAAGGTTTAATATTGAAAACATTTAAAGTAATGCACTGGGAGCTAAAAATATGCATGTAAGTTACTTGCTATCGGGAGAACCTCTGGAGGAATCCAGGATGGAAAAGGATCTGGGGTCCGAGTAGAGCAGCGGCTTAGCAATAGCATGCAATGCCAAGATGCAGCAAGTATAGCTAGCAGACTATTAGCATGCATTAAAAAGCAAATTTACTCTCAAAAGATAAGACAAAGGAATGTGTGTGTGTGGGGGGGGGGGGGGGGGTGAAGAAGGGCAGAGGAAATGGCTGTTGAGAGGGTGATGTGAAGGGGGGCAGAGGAAATGGCTGTTGGGGAGGGGGGGTGTGAAGGGGGCAGAGGGCATGGCTTTGGGGGAAATGATATGAAAGGGCAAAAGAAATACCTGTAGTGGGGTGATGTGAAGACGGGAAAGAGGAAATGACTGTAAAGGGGGAGTGATGTGAGGGGGGCAGAGGAAATGGTTGGGGGGGGTAATGCAGAGGAAATGACTGTGGCGGGGAGTGATGTAAAGGGGAGCTGAGGACATGACTGTGAATGGGAATGATGTGAAGGCTGAGAACCTGCTGAGAACACCACTGTGAAGAGGAAACTGTGATGTGAAGGGGGATTGTGATATCCAGGGGACAGTGTTGCCAAAAATAGGCACTTTTCTTCTGTCCGTAAATATCTGCATACAGGAGAAAAGTGGAGCCAGTTGATGGTTGAACTGTCGAGTTTGGCCTTGGATTGGGCAGCGGGGTGGGTCTGAGTGCAGTGACATCATGGTGCACATCAGGCATGGCTTTGTGCATACGCCCCACTGTCTGGTCCAAAGCCGAGCTTAGCAGTTCAACCTTCAGCTGGCTTCCAAATGGCACATGTGCAGTTCAGAGCCGGCACCAAGTGCATTTTCTTAGACCCCTTTCACACTGAGGCGCTCTACAGGCGCTACAGTGCTAAAAATAGCACCTGCATAGTTACATAGTTACATAGTAGGTGAGGTTGAAAAAAGACACAAGTCCATCAAGTCCAACCTATGTGTGTGATTATGTGTCAGTATTACATTACATATCCCTGTATATTGCGGTCATTCAGGTGATTATCTAATAGTTTCTTGAAGCTATCAATGCTCCCCGCTGAGACAACCGCCTGTGGAAGGGAATTCCATATCCTTGCCGCTCTTACAGTAAAGAACCCTCTACGTAGTTTAAGGTTAAACCTCTTTTCTTCTAATTGTAATGAGTGGCCACGAGTCTTATTAAACTCTCTTCTGCGAAAAAGTTTTATCCCTATTGTGGGGTCACTAGTACAGTATTTGTAAATTGAAATCATATCCCCTCTCAAGCGTCTCTTCTCCAGAGAGAATAAGTTCAGTGCTCGCAACCTTTCCTCATAACTAAGATCCTCCAGACCCTTTATTAGCTTTGTTGCCCTTCTTTGTACTCGCTCCATTTCCAGTACGTCCCTCCTGAGGACTGGTGCCCAGAACTGGACAGCATACTCCAGGTGCGGCCGGACCAGAGTCTTGTAGAGCGGGAGAATTATCGTTTTATCTCTGCAGTTGATCCCCCTTTTAATGCATGCCAATATTCTGTTTGCTTTATTAGCAGCAGCTTGGCATTGCATGCCATTGCTGAGCCTATCATCCACTAGGACCCCCAGGTCCTTTTCCATCCTAGATTCCCCCAGAGGTTCTTCCCCCAGTGTATAGATTGCATTCATATTTTTGCCACCCAAATGCATTATTTTACATTTTTCTACATTGAACCTCATTTGCCATGTAGTCGCCCACCCCATTAATTTGTTCAGGTCTTTTTGCAAGATTTCCACATCCTGCGGAGAAGTTATTGCCCTGCTTAGCTTAGTATCGTCTGCAAATACAGAGATTGAACTGTTTATCCCATCCTCCAGGTCTTTTATGAACAAATTAAATAGGATTGGTCCCAGCACAGAACCCTGGGGAACCCCACTACCCACCCCTGACCATTCTGAGTACTCCCCATTTATCACCACCCTCTGAACACGCCCTTGTAGCCAGTTTTCAATCCATGTACTCACCCTATGGTCCATGCCAACGCACCTTATTTTGTACAGTAAATGTTTATGGGGAACTGTGTCAAATGCTTTTGCAAAATCCAGATACACCACGTCTACGGGCCTTCCTTTATCTAGATGGCAACTCACCTCCTCATAGAAGGTTAATAGATTGGTTTGGCAAGAACGATTCTTCATGAATCCATGCTGATTACTGCTAATGATATCATTCTTATTACTAAAATCTTGTATATAGTCCCTTATCATCCCCTCCAAGAGTTTACATACTATCGATGTTAGGCTAACTGGTCTGTAATTCCCAGGGATGTTTTTTGGGTCCTTTTTAAATATTGGTGCTACATTGGCTTATATTGGCATAGCGCCTGTAAAGAGCCTCTCTTGTCTCTTCAGTGTGAAAACCCAAGGCTTTCACACTGGAGCAGTGTGCTGGCAGGACGCTAAAAAAAGTCCTGCTGGCAGCATCTTTAGTGTATACACCGCTCCTTCACCGCTCCTGTCCATTAAACTGAATGGGCACTGCTGCCGAACCGCCGGCAAAGCAGCGATGCAGCGTTAAAACCATCCCACTAGCGGCCGAAAACCCCCACAAAAATATTGGCGCAGGTACTCCAGTGTGAAAGGAGCCTTAAAGTCTATTCCTGCCAGCCACCTGCCATGGCTGAGCCAAGGTAAAGGACCGAAGACGTGTGTAAGCAGGCACTCTGAGGGCACTGACTGATATAATGGGGCACTCTGGCTGAAAAAAGGGGGCACTCTGAGGGCACTGACTAATGTAAGGGGGCACTCTGGGGGCTCTGATGTACGGTGGGACTCTGGAGGCACTGATGTAAGGGGGGACTTTGCAGACCCCGATGTATAGAATGCTGGACTTTGATGGAAGGGAGGAGTCTCTGTAGTTATAATTCCTGTGCGGTTTGTTTGACTTATTTTGTAATGATGGGCTGATATGTTGTAGTTGCAGTTTGTAGTGGCACGGCTGATTGATTCCTCGATGCCAATGGTTTGCTACAGTTGGCTGTCCCTAATCGCCAATGGGATAATACAACTTTCTGTTCCAGGTCACAGTATCCAGTACATGCTTTTTCATCACATCCCAAATGTGGGAGTGCTAAGTTAATAAAAACATCTTCCAGCTGCATCAGTGAGCTTTCTTTGAATGCTCTGCGTGCTTTTGTCTGGCAGAACTAATTACTAATAGCTAGCTTTCACCTGAAGAGCACTAGGCTAGGAGAGACCAATGGATTGTGGGATAATTTGTTTCTTCACAGAAAGTGTCAGTTCTCATACTGCAGACAGAGGTCATGCAATAAGCTGCGCAGTGCCTTGCCACTTGCTTCATGTTTCTACACAAACTGTAATTGCTGACAACAGAATGTGGCAATATACTATACTATAGACCAGGGATCTTCAAACTATGGCCCTCCAGCTGTTGCAAAACTACACATCCCATGAGGTATTGTAAAACTCTGACATTCACAGACATGACTAAGCATGATGGAAAGTGTAGTTACTGAACAACTGGAGGGCCATAGTCTGGAGACCCCTGCAACAGACTAATTGTATAGGGCAACAAATGACACCATGAAACTACATGATCAATGAACATCTTATGCAGGTGAAAAAAACAAGGTGGAAGTAGGAAAGTTTATAATGTCTTTAAAAGAGAAGATCGACAATACACTTACCGTATTTATCGGCATATAACACGCACTTTTTTCCCCTGAAAATCAGGGGAAAATCGTGGGTGCGTGTTATAGGCCGATCCCCTCCAATTTTGTGTGATTGGAGCAATTGCGGCGATTGCCGCGATCGCCACCGACATACACAGCCGTGTGTAAATTCAAACATGGCGCTGAGACTGCAGGGACTCGGTGGAGCCGAGAGACACATACCCGAGAGTCCTCGACTTTTCTCGGCGCCGCTTACAGTCCCGCCCAGTCCCGCCATTGGACCTGTGTGATGTCCATCATAGGGCGGGACTGGGCGGGACTGGGCGGGACTGTAAGCGGCGCCGAGAAAAGCCAAGGACTCTCGGGTATGTGTATCTCGGCTCCGCCAAGTCCCTGCAGTCTCAGCGCCATATTTGTATTTACACACGGCTGTGTATGTCGGCAGGGATCACGGCGATCACGCAAGGCTGCACTGGGGCAAGGCTGCACTGGGGCAAAGCTGCACTGACAAGGCTGCACTGGGGCAAGGCTGCACTGGGGCAAAGCTGCACTGACAAGGCTGCAATGGACACTGGGGCAAGGCTGCACTGACAAGGCTGCACTGGGCCAAAGCCGCGCTGACAAGGCTGCACTGACAATTCTGCACTGGGGCAAAGCTGCACTGACAAGGCTGCAATAGACACTGGAGCAAGACTGCACTGACACTGACGAGGCTGCAGATGGACACCGATAAGGCTGCATTTATGGGCATTTTAATGTAAGTTTTTCTTCCTTAAACTTTACTCCTAAAAGTTTTTTTCCTTAAAATTCCCTCCTAAACTTAGGGTGCGTGTTATACGCTGATACGTGTTATACGCCGATAAATACGGTACCTAGATGGCTGCAGCACCGATCTCAGCTGCAGCTGTCCCCTGCTGGCTTTACCCTGAGATTTGAGCAATCAAACATTGCTGATTGTTCAGTACTCCCCCTTCATCTGAGCACAGAGCAGTGACTGTCAGTCACCAGCTCTCTGCTCTGCCCCTCCAGCTCTCACTGGAATGCCGGACTATGGAGGCTGCAGGAGGGGCTGGCTCAGCATGGAGCATCTGAGCCTTGATCTGATGCTGAACTATCCCCCACTGGCTCTACACAGAGAACTAATTAATAAAATACTGCTGATTACTCAGTTCTCAGGTCCTCAGGAGTAAGCGGAGCTATGGAAGAGCAGGAACAGCTGGCTCAGGCTCTCAGAGGCATGCTGAGAGGCTGAGCCAGCTGCCATTCAGGCACCTGGGTTGATCCCGACATTATTGTCAAGATTCCTGCTGAGCCTGGACAGGCTCTGTGCAGTCATCTGGGTCACAGGAGTGCATAACTAAGTTCATAGGAAGTGTATAAAGTGTAGCGATATATTTGTAAATATAATAAATGAGAAAACAAAGTGAACTAGGCCCAAACCATTCCTGGGGGGCCCACGAGAAAAATAAAAATAATATGGTTCAAGGTTACATATAAATCACTAAACACAATCGGAATTAAGCTAAGTGCCACACACTGTCATATAGATTGATACTATTGGACCAGTGAGAAAACAATGTGAAAAATGATATAAAAGTGATATAAAAGTGAAAAAATAACACAATGTCCATAAATGTTAAAAATTATGATCTAAATGAAATTCAACACCCGCCACCCAAAAGTCTCTGAGGGTTGGATAATGAAAACAACGGTGGAGAACTTCTGCCAAGTGGATAGATAAAACACCAGGTTAATAGGACGTCTAAATGAGTGTCGGGACCACCACCAAAGCATCGGAGGAGGCTTACCGGAACCAGGTGACTTGAGAAGACATACGTGGTGTGGTGTATGGCAAGATTAATCCCCAGATGTCCTCAACTTCAAATGGGGGGGGGGAGGAGAGAGATAGAGATCCCGTCACAGCTTCAGCCGTCCAGACTCAGCAGCTCCGAACGTCCTCGGAGCTGCTGAAGCTGTGACGGGATCTCTATCTCTCTCCTCCCCCCCCCATTTGAAGTTGAGGACATCTGGGGATCCATCTTGCCAGCCTTGGTGGCTAAACAAGCTTTCTGGGACTTGTAAGACGTATGTCTTCTCAAGTCACCTGGTTCCGGTAAGCCTCCTCCGATGCTTTGGTGGTGGTCCCGACACTCATTTAGACGTCCTATTAACTTGGTGTTTTATCTATCCACTTGGCAGAAGTTCTCCACCGTTGTTTTCGTTATCCAACCCTCAGAGACTTTTGGGTGGCGGGTGATGAATTTCATTTAGATCATAATTTTTAACATTTATGGACATTGTGTTATTTTTTCACTTTTATATCACTTTTATATAATTTTTCACATTGTTTTCTCACTGGTCCAATAGTATCAATCTATATGACAGTGTGTGGCACTTAGCTTAATTCCGATTGTGTTTAGTGATTTATATGTAACCTTGAACCATATTATTTTTATTTTTCTCGTGGGCCCCCCCAGGAATGGTTTGGGCCTAGTTCACTTTGTTTTCTCATTTATTATATTTACACATATAGCGCTACACTTTATACACTTCCTATTTTTATTTTCCTTTGTCTAAGAGGAGTGTCAGCTGCTTACTGTGTAACCATTCTCCATTATTATTGGTGCAGCGCTGTACTCATCTCCCATTGACATAACTAAGTTCATTCCTGTGACATACAGGAGAAGTATGCGCAAAAGAGCTTTGGCCATACTTCTCCTTCAAAGCGGAGTTCCATCCGTTTTTTACTATAAAAAGCATAGCTGCTGACTTTTAAAAAACTGACACTTACCTGTCCCACGGTCCAGCGATACGGCCGCCCAGAGCCTCCCTCCTCTCTCCCTCCTCTCCCCGGCGCCTCCATTGATACTGTGGGCACCTGACCGTGACAGCTTACGGCTTTACGGCCGAGCGCACACTGCCCATGTGCGAGGAGTCGTGCTGCGCTCCGCTATTGGCCAGCCAATCTTCTGGGACCTGTGTTGTGTCCCAGAAGTTCGCTGACAGGGAGGTGCCACCTAGGGCGAGAGGAGGAGTCGCCTAGGTGGCCGAGAACAGGAAGGAGGAAGTGGGACAGGAAGTCACACTAAAAAGAGGGTACACCCCCCCCCCCCCAAAAAAAATGACATGCCAAATGTGGCATGTCAGGGGGCGAGGAGTGCGTAAAGCGGAAGTTCCACTTTTGGGTGGAACTCCACTTTAATAAATTGAATTCCATCCACCAATTTTCACTTACACAAAATATTTTAAAAATATGACTTTGCAGACAGCGATTAAGCAAAGTACGTATACTTTAGTTATACATTCATTTATATATGTATTTATTTATATATTTTATGTATACTTTATTGAGTTTAAACCCAACTAAGGATTTTCCCAAATGATGCTTGATGCTGGCTCACCGTTAGTAGCCCCTATTAGCAATCCCATTTGGCATGGTCTAATCTCCAGCAGTAATATGTAGTTCCAGGGATCACCTTTGCTTTGCTTTGTAAGCAGTTTATTTGGCATAGCTGCCTGGAAGCCTCGGGGCGATGCATTTCCTGTCATTTACCCAGCACTTAGGGTTTTTGAAGTATTACTTCACTGAAGTTGTGTCATATTTTTTGGCTCAAAGCCATAATTTGCTGCGGTAATTAGGAAAGACTAACATGACTCATATTGTTGTGAGACATGGATGGGCTATATAAAGACGAGTGTGCAGTCTGGGATCAGCACAGAACCTCAGATTGAGGAAACATCCCATCCAGCAGAATGACAAGTCTTCTACTCCTCCTCCTGTCTTGTGCAGCCCTGGCTGCTGCCTTCCCAGCTGCTCCACAAGATGA
Source organism: Aquarana catesbeiana (assembly GCF_042186555.1). Taxonomy (NCBI): domain Eukaryota; kingdom Metazoa; phylum Chordata; class Amphibia; order Anura; family Ranidae; genus Aquarana; species Aquarana catesbeiana. The sequence goes on along the minus strand of NC_133325.1, from coordinate 80,575,697 downwards.
CCAAGAAATCAGATACGCACAATTGGCAGAGGTAATATTTTCTACTTAGAACGCTAATCTAGTACACACGCTAGGGATGTAGTAACTGAAATAACTCTTGTCTACTGCTTTTTTTTCCCCTTGCATCTGCTTTTCTAGTTTTGGATAGAATAGGGGTTACCCTTTGTCAAGTTTTTATTGCTATCTTTACCTCTGTTGGATAGATCCACTATTACATTGACCATTGTCAGTGGTATATTACAGCTGTCACTAGAATGGGAAATTAAGGTAAATCTTTCTGTTTTGGTGACAGCTGCCTAAGAGATTTCTTTGTTCCACATCTAAATGAGGAAATGAAGGGAAATCTCCCCAAGGGGACACAGACAGGAAAAAAAACAGACTAACGCTGGGCCTAGATAGGTCTTTTCTTTTCCTGATTAGTCAGCAGGCTGATGGGAAAAAAAACGAACGGATTCCCCTATCCACACAAGCAAGTTGGATGGAGGAATCTTCCCCACTGTGCCTTTGTATTCTGACAGCAGGGACCCCTCCACTGTCAGAATACACTGATCAACCCTGCGGCCGGTCGGTTGCAGTCATTGATTGTAGAAAATTTTTTCAACATTCCTGTTCGACCATTGAGTGGGAACAGCCAGCTGTTCGAACCATCTAGGGCAAGCATAAGGAAAAAATATTTTTGCTATATAAACACAAATTAAAGAAAATCAGGGGTTTTGAAGAGAGTCATATTTTAATCCCGTGTCTCCAACTTCATGTTTTTTAAAAACAAAAAAAAAAGGGGGGGGTAGGAAACAGAAAAAATACAATAGGACATCACAGAAGCAGAAATATATTCACTGTTTCCATTGAGCCAGGGATCCTGAAACTTTGGCAGTAGCATTTTTTTTTATTCAATAATATAGCAAATCAAGATGCATGTGCAATTTGCATGATAAAAAGCATTTCAGAAGTTATTTCATTTTTTCTGGGCTGGCCCTATCTAATTTTATGTGTAAGTACCTTTAAAATGCAAACCCAAATTTAAAACTGAACTCAAGGCTGATATAAAACACACAAATTAATATAGTCCTGTTTTATTGATTACATTATTAAATATATTTTTTTAAATTCAAGCAGTAAAAGTATCTAAATATGACCTGTCATTGGCCTTTTGCAGTCCTTGTACAGAAGAGCTTAGATTAAAAGAGGGAGAAGCAGCGCAAGGAGCAAATGAGTTCATGTGCTGACAAGGAGCATGCTGATTGGAGAAGTTAGCAGAATAGGAGACTGAATAAACTCATCTATGTGCTGCTTCTCCATCACTGTCTGATCCTAAGGTGATTTGTAAGTGTTACTTAACCACAACAGAGAATAAAATGAAGTTTTCTGCCCTATAAATCTCAGAACTGAACAGAAATACAAATCTTTTGTTAAACAGCTCCATTATTCGACTTCCATCTGTGTATTAAAAGTTAATTCACAAAGTACTGATGTAAAACAGTAAAATGTTGTATACACACACACATATATATATATATATATATATATATATATATATATATATATATATATATATATGTATATGTATTTTTTGTATATATATATATATATATATATATATATATATATATATATATATATATATTAATATATATATATATATATATTTTATTTTTATTTTTTTCTGCCACATTTATCAAATCAGAGGTTAATGGGCAATAATGCGCAGCAGGCGAAACAAGAAATCAGTTTCCGCAGGATGGTGAAATCTGATTGGTTACGGCTTTTCACATCATTATCATTATCCTTGTTTGCATTGTTTTTTTTATGAATATAGATTATTATTAAGATTATTAATCAATGCTTTATTTCAATATTTAAATGTCTTCTACTTATAATCATTAGTTGATTCCAATTCAATAGCTCTGTTAATTTATGTTTTCAGAAATATCTAACAAGGTTTTATGACCTGAAACCTACTGGGGGCAAAGTAGGGAGGAAAAATATCAAAAATCCCTTCACTGAAAAGCTTGAACAAATGCAGAAGTTTTTTGGTCTCAATGTAACTGGAAAACTGGATCGTAAGACTGTAGAAATGATGGAGAAGCCTCGCTGTGGAGTCCATGACATCGGCCAGTACAGTACGGTCCCAAAAAGCTCTGCCTGGCAAAAGACAGACCTGACCTACAAGTAAATATCTTACTTTATCATTGATTTATATACCACAATCGGTAGGTAGCTGATAGTTGCAGCATACAAGTATCAGACAAAAAAAAAAAAATAGAGTGCAGTAATTTGTGCCAACAAATCGAAAGGTTTATTTTTACAAAACTTATTTTGATAAACTGAAATCTTGATGTAATAGTCTACCTTTGATGCCACCTTTAAACACAGCAGAGAAACAAATTACTGTGCAAACATGCTACATCATTACAAGAAATTGAATTAATGTGTCTTTGAAGAGCAGAAAGGGGGCATTCTAGGTGCCAGACCGCAATGTGTAATAAGTATAGTGATTGGCTTAGAATATCCATTACAGCCAATCAATGCCTTTCTTGAATAAACTTGGCCATAATTATTGAGAAGGCCTGCAGATATAGAAACATTCTTCAACCCAGCTGGCTGAAATGGCTGGATCAGTTGACGATTCTATAATGACTGCAGCCACCTTAGCCCTGCAGCCACCTTAATTTATCATGGTGACCACAAAAATATATTTCATTGACGGCATCTTTGGTCTGCCCACTATCTGTACCTCTTAAGATTGTTTTTCATCTAGACATAGCTAATGGGAGGTTCATTTGTGGTCTAACACACAGAGAGTATGACTACTTCTAGCGGGGAGATCACTGTTAGTTTAGCATTTAATAATGACTCTCTGACCCTTATTTACAAAGTTGTGGAGTGAACCTACCATGGTTAGTGAGATGATGTGCTTGCCCCAAACATTCTATGATGAGGTCTTTACCTTTTTTAAATTGCTCTGCACATAGTTAGATGTGAACACAAATTCACGTCATTTTAGATTTCTTAATTAGACCCATCTTCAGTTTACTTTAACCTCACATTTTAGTAAATCAAGCCCACATGTTGTCTTTGAATCCTTATCCTTACAAACCCACGTTTTCAGGATTTAGATTACATGGAAAAATTCCTGGCCAGAATCAAAATAAAGTAGCATGATAGCCCCAGACAAGAGAGCAGCATTCCTGTACTCCAACCATCTCTTGCCTTGTGAATGATTCGACTCTTGTTTAGAGTTTTTACCAGTATCGTGAATGCAACTGTTTGTATTGTTGTCCAAAAAATCTCTTACTCTTCCCATTGTAAGTTTACTACTCTCTACATCTCTGTGTGGCTGAAATGTCAGCATTTCAAAATCCAGACAGCTAAGGGGCTAAAAAAAAGTAAAAGATTCTTCAAATTATTGTCATAGAGAGTACAGCAAAGATGAAAACATTTTAATGTTGAATCAAAATCAAATTTTTGAAAAAAACCTTTAAATCAGAAGTTTCAAACTGGTGGCCCTCCAGCTGTTGCAGAACTACAATTCACATGAGGCATTGCAAGGCTGACAGTTACAAGCATGACTCCCATAGGCAAAGGCATGATGGGACTTGTAGTTCCGCAACAGCTGGAGGGCCGAAAGTTTGAGACCCCTGCTTTAAATATATTAAAACTGCACAGTAATTGACATGAGAATATCATACAGCAAAGAACAAGTTAACTTTAAATCTTCTTTCTTTTAAAGGATTGTGAATTTCACACCAGACATGCCTCAGGCAGATGTGGAGAATTCCCTGGCAAGAGCTTTAAAAGTGTGGAGTGATGTCACCCCACTGACCTTTACCAGAGTCTATGATGGAGAATGCGATATTGAGATCAAGTTTGTAGTTGGAGGTAACAGCATTACCCTTTCTCTTTCGAGTTAATGTATTTGACTATTTTAAATTTCAATGTCTGATGTCAATTTCTGCCCTCTGGCTTTTGTAGATCACAATGATAACTCTCCATTCGATGGACCTCATGGGCTGTTAGCTCATGCTTTTCAGCCTGGTAGCGGCATTGGGGGGGATGCTCACTTTGATGATGATGAACAATTCACAAAAACTAGCCAAGGTAAGTCATAAAAAATTTTGAGGGCTATTATTATTATTATTATACAGGATTTATATAGCGCCAACAGTTTACGCAGAGCTTTACAATATAAAAGGAGACAATACAGTTATAATACAATAAAATACAAGAGGATTAAGAGGGCCCTGCTCAGAAGAGTTTACAATCTGATAGGGTGGGGCAGGTGGTACAAAAGGTTGTAAATGTGGGGAATGAGCTGATGGAAGTGGTAGAAGATTAGTTGGAGACGCAATAGGCTTTCCTGAAGAGATGAGTTTTCAGGAATCGCCTGAAGGTAAACCAATGATATTATATACACGATATTACCAAAGGTATTGGGGCGCCTGCCTCTACACACACACATGAACTTTAATGGCATCCCAGTCCATAGGGTTCAATATTGAGTTGGCCCACCCTTTGCAGCTATAACAGCTTCAACTCTTCTGGGAAGGCTTTCCACAAGGTTTAGGAGTGTGTCTATGGGAATGTTTGACCATTCTTCCAGAAGAGCATTTGTGAGGTCAGGCACTGATATGGGCGAGAAGGCCTGGCTCGCAGTCTGTGCTCTAATTCATCCAAAAGGTGTTCTATCGGGTTGAACTTGGGTTTGTAAGATTTGTCTTCACTGGAACTAAGGGACCAAGCCCAACCCCTGAAAAACAACCCCTCACAATAATCCCCTTTCCACCAAAGAATTTGACTCAGTGCACAAAGCAAGGTCCATAAAGACATGGATGAGTGAGTCTGGGGTAAAGGAACTTGACTGGCCTGCACAAAGTCCTGACCTCAACCCGATCGAACACCTTTTTGGATGAAATAAAGCAGAGACTGTTAGCCAGGCCTTCTCATCCAACATCAGTGCCTTACCTCACAAATTTCGCTTCTGGGAGAATGGTCAAACATTCCCATAGGCACACTCCTAAATCTTGTGGACAGCCTTCCCAGAAGAGTTGAAGCTGTTATAGCTGCAAAGGGTGGGTCAACTCAGTATTGAACCCTACGGACTAAGACTGGGATGCCATTAAAGTTTATGTGTGTGGAAAGGCAGGTGTACCAATACTTTTGGGTAATAGAGTGTATTTATATATATAGATATATATATAGATATATATCTATATATATATCTATATATATATATCTATATATATATAGATATATATATAGATATATATCTATATATATCTATATATATACTGTGTATTCTAAATGATATGCTCAATAGATTATCATACTGTACAAACCTTGTGTAATTAAATAATATATATGCATGGAGACAGACTTAGTAATATGGAACATTAGTTATGTTATTATTATCTTATCTTATCTTATCCGAACATGTTTGAATTACTTTAGGTTCTGTTCAGAAAACCAGCCCCAGGTTAGGGATCCTTATTTAAAAGAAAAAGAAGTACAAATTTTCAGCTGAGTCAAATGAAATTTGAAAGATATGCTACTTGTCCCAAAAATAAAGATCCTTATCCTTGTGTTCAAGTTTTGTGATTAAGCTTTGTCTTTAAATTACAGTATATAAACAAATCTGGCTAAAAAAAGATACAGATAAGTGCTTAGCACAGATAATAATAAGATATAGATAATTCCTTAATACAAAGATCTTTGCATTATATGGTTTAATTTATGTAAAAAAAAAAATCTAGATTTTATGAAACTACTTTTGCTTGTAGTTTTTATCAATTTATAGAGGTTGTGATTTACTCATGTGGCTTTTTTTATTTTAGAATATAATCTGTTTTTGGTGGCGGCTCATGAATTTGGACATTCACTTGGTCTTCACCATTCTGAAGACCCTGGTGCATTAATGTACCCCAATTACCCAAACACAGACCCCTACCGGTTCAAGCTTCCTCAGGATGACATCAATGCTATCCAATCTCTTTATGGTAAGAAAATCTCTAGGTAATATATAAACATTTTAATGAAATTGGAGAAGGATTGCAATATATGAGAATGCATTGCAGTTTTATTCATAAGATTCACTATTTTTATTTCCCCTGAATTTTGTTTTCTGTTGTTTTAGGCAAGACCTCAGATGCAGTTCAACCAACAGGACCCACCACCCCTTCCAAATGTGACCAAAACCTTGTGTTTGATGCTGTCACCACCCTCCGAGGAGAACTGTTTTTCTTTATAAACAGGTAAATGAGCTTAGTCGTGACATTATACCAAAGGGTGGTGAAGGGATATATGGTGAAGGGAGAATCATTATGTACAGATATGATTGTTTCATGTATGAAAGCCATTGTTTAGTGTGTAAGCAGAAATTTTTTTATTTCACTCTTTTTTTGATTTTTGCTCTTTGGACACCAATTGGGACATAAATTTAGAGTCCATAAGCACTCTATTATTCAACAATTTCTGCATTGTCAACTACCTGCCCTTTTGCTGGCAACGCATACAAACTACTAAAGTTTTTGTGCCCAGAGGTCAGCTTTAGGTAACTTTCAGTAAGGGTGTAAATGAAACAACTTTATAGATAAGACAGCACACTTTTAATAATGTAAGAATGCATATTAAAAATATTTTATGAGCCTAGCTGTTTATCTCTTTAAGCTGACAAAGAATGAGAACAGTAATACAGTTGAAAAATTACGTTGTTTAAGGTAGAAAAAGAGGAGACAATTGGATTTGCACCTTGGACAGTCTGGTGGACTGGAAAATGCTGGTTCAATCCCCATTGTGCAGTTCAGAAAATATAATCAAGTACTTAGCTGTATTTTCTAGGGGTGTTTTAAGAAGGTTACATGACATACATTGAAATGTGGATAGGTATATTACATGAAATATGAGTTCTCCCTATTGCATGACAGTTCAGAAAGTAACATAACAATTGTCCAAGGTTAGGGGAGCCTCAAAGATGAAACAGAAATAGTTCAAACACTCCAGGAATGTAAAGATAATCACAAGAGTTATATCTCTGACTTGCTTGGCTACTTGTCCCCTAAACGGTATACACAAGCACACACATGCACACATCTGTAAATGCAGTTAAATATAAGGTAAAGGTCGTTTAAAGCTGAACTCTGGGACAGGCAATAATTGTCCATATACAAAACATGTGTGTCCTTCCTTAAATCTAAGTGCGCTTTGTGTATTTCGTCCAGATCTGTGCAGTAATCCAGTGTAAGATTTTGCCTCTGTGCAGGAGCTAATAAAGACCAGCCATTGCTGCTCTCTCTCTCTGTGCAGGGTGACTGGTCTTGTATCCGCCCCTTTATGTAGTTTTCTGCAGGCAGCCTGTATTGTGCCCTGCTATGTGCCGCCCACATCTCTGCTCTCTGCACAGACTTTTGCCATTACACTGATGATGTCACTGCTACTTTTATAAAGTATAACCAGATTTTCTAATATGTTTTATGCACACAAAGTGGAACTAAAATATCTGTGAATATATATATAACCTCAATATATATATATATATATATATATATATATTGAGGAATATATTAAGATGAAAGGTTTGGTGCCAGTAATTCAGCCTTAAAAAACAAAAGTGTACAAAAATGTTAATTGTTGGCTTTTTCCAAACAGGTTTATATGGCGTAAACATCCACGAGGGGGTGAGGCTGATCTGCTTTTTATCCAGAACCTCTGGCCAGCTTTACCCAATGACATTGATGCAGCTTATGAGAATCCTATTACTGGAGAAGTTCTTGTATTTAAAGGTAAGAGGGAGGACTTGTTTTATCATCAGTGTTATAAAATTCTAAAAGTTATTCTAGACCTAGGAAATGAAAGTTCAGTGTCTTAAGCATGTGCTCCTAGTTGTAATTGGATGCAGTTTTAGCCTTCTTTAAAGTGCAAATTCACCTTTTCGGAAAAAATGAAAAAGTGAACTAACATCATACATCCACCCTACCCCCTGTCCCTGCGGTACTTACCGCTGTGAGTGACGAGCCGCCAGTGCTCATGTAGCCGCTGTAGTGGTATGAGGATTTCAAATCCCCACTCTTCTTCCCCTTCTTTCTTTAGGACTTCCGGGTTGGATTTGAGTGATTCTGGTTGGTCGACGCTGGCATGTGACCACTTTGACCAATCAGAATCAGTCCGATCCGTCCTGGGAGCCCTACAGAAAGAAGGGGAAGAAGAGTGGGTATTTCGAATCCCCGGACCACTACACCATCTGCATGGACACTGGGGGGGAGGCAGGGTTTAGGGTGTTATTTAACCTTTTCATTTGTTCTGAAAAGGTGAATTAACCCTTTAAATGTCATCACAGAATGGTCACTGCATTGCATACATGGAGCATAGTGGCTGCACTTGGAGCACTGTTGTGTAAATGCCTTTCACTAGATTTAAGCAGTTAGGCATTTAGCTGGAGATTTACAAGGCAGGGGTAATAAATGAGCAGTAATCAAAAACATGATATTCAATTTGACCTCCATCTCATTAACCTGCCGCAGTGCCTCAATCGTAGCATTCAACAGCATCTGAAGATGATCAATCACACTTAATTGGAGTATCATGCCAAACTGATTGTTACTCCATGGGGAGCTATTTGTTCCATTTGTTTAGTAATCATTTACAACAATTTAAACAGTACAATTGAGCTACTAAAAATCTTGAGTGCAGATTTAGCCTCATAAAGTGACTGCAAGCAAGTGGTTAAACGCTAATGTTTAGGGAGCTTGAAATAGGGTGGTATAGTTAACTTACTCATCACTCCCCCAAATGTAGTTCAGTTGTCATTTTTCATGTATATCTTTCTGTTTTTGCCATGGTGTGTGAATTTCATCTAATAAAGTTGAATTTTACAATTAGGGAACTTATATTGGACTCTTAATGGATTTGACATTTCACAAGGAGCTAGAAGCATTACCAGGCTGGGATTCCCTAAAAACGTTAAAAAAATTGATGCGGCTGTCCATGTGGAGCACCTTGGGAAGACTTACTTCTTTGTGCAAAATAAGTACTGGAGGTGAGTATTCCACCGATTATATTTAACATGCAGCATTGGGGTGATTGAATGCCAAGAAATCCAACAAAAGGTCACCTAATGTACACAAAGTAGTCTAAGGACAGGTGAAGACTTGCCCATTGCCAACTTGTTTAGAAGCTCATCTTTGATTCAGCTACTTCTCACTTGGTGATACAAGGATGATGACGACTGCCCCAGAACTTTCACCTTCAAAAACAGTATAGCTATCAACTATCATGACACGCTCCCTTAACGCATATCTGTTGAGCGTGATGCAAAAGGACATTGTTGTAGAGCAAATTGGAACAATGTAGAAACTAATTAGCGATTTTAGGTTAAACAAAGTATTCAGCAGTCGTCATTGGTTTTGGTACCTTTGAAAAATCCATTAAAAAGCTTACAAACTTTTCATAGTACTTATGGCACTCTGTGCCTGGACACTGCAGAGAATAGCAGCAGCCAGCATGAGTTTAATATTTCATCGATTGGGACTCCGACAGGCTTAGAGGAATACATGTTAAATTAGTTAGTCATTAGCGAATGTGGCCTTTTTCTACTATCAGTAATCCTGACAATAAAAATTGCACATATATTCATTGCTAAAATGGCAGCATTGCCTTTACTTTGTCCTGGGGTGGACAGCCTCAAGCTTTTTGTACAGGCAATGAGAGTCCACAAGGCAGGTCAGATTTCCAACTTAGTGTTTTTGTGCTTCCAGCATCTTAAAAACATAATTAGCACTTCCAGCATGACATAATTTAGGAAGCTTGTCTATAGCAATAAACCTTACAAATAAACCCTAGGCTGGCTGTTTCTAACCCCATATCAAACCCCCTTCTGGTATAAACTTGGACCTTGCATCCAGATCCCCAACTTGCAAAGCTGCTGCCATGCCTGATTCGGTGATCTTTTCAAAGTGAAGCTTTACCACATTTACTAAGCTCTAGGGAAAATGAGTGCAACTTCACTTGCAACGTGCACAGGCTATTTGCCTTTAGTAAATCCACCCCAATGTCTCTTTGTACAGCTAGCTTCCCTAAGGTTTTCAAGCATTTTAATGACTCCTAAGAAGGCAACTATTTTCTGTATCAAGGACAATTCTAGAAGTTGCATCATTTCCTTGGATTATGCCAGTTTCACAGGTACACATCTTTCCTGGTCAAGCTGGCCTTCCTAGTGTCCGAGATGCAGATTTTCCATGCATACCCAACTGATACATCAGTTTGGGATTCATATCTCTATAGACAGCTGCAGTCCTCTGTTCCTTTACCACATGGATTGATTTACAGAAGCAGCAAGGAATAAAGCAAATATGGGGTTGTTATAAAACTGGAAAGTACAAAATCTCGTGCGGCTGTACATGATAGCCAATCAGCTTCTAACTTCAGCTTGTTCAATTAAGCTTTGACAAAAACCTGACAAAAACCTGGAAGCTGATTTTTTATATAGTTACATAGTTGGTGAGGTTGAAAAAAGACACAAGTTCATCAAGTCTGACCTGTGTGTGTGCTTTTATGTCAATATTACATTGTATATCCCTGTATGTTGTGGTCATTTAGGTGCCTATCTAATAGTTTTTCGAAGTTATCTATGCTGCCTGCTGAAACCACTGCTTGTGGAAGAGAATTCCACATCTTTACTGCTCTTACAGTAAAGAACCCTCTATGCAGTTTAAGGTTAAATCCCCTTTCTTCTAATTTTAGTGAATGCCCGCGTGTCTTTTTTAAGTTCCCTTGCACAGAAAAGTTTTACGGTACGGTATATGTACATTGAAATCATATCCCCTCTCAAGCGTCTCTTCTCCAGAGAGAATAAGTTCAGTGCTCATAATCTTTCCTCATAACTAAGATCCTCCAGTCCCTTAATTAGCTTTGTTGACCCTCTCCAGTTCCAGCACATCCTTTCTGAGTACAAGTGCCCAGAACTGGACAGCATACTCCAAGTGCGGCCGGACCAGAGTCTTGTAGAGCAGGAGAATTATTGTTTTATCTCTTAATCCCCTTTTTAATGCATCCCAATATTCTGTTGGCTTTGCTTGCACAGCTTGGCATCGCATGTCATTGCTGAGCCTATCATCTACTAGGACCCCCGAGTCCTTTTCCATCCTAGATTCCTCCAGAGGTTCTCGCCCTAGTGAGTAGATTGCATTCATATTTTTGCTACCCAAATGCATTATTTTACATTTTTCTACATTAAACTTCACTTGCCATGTAGTTGCCATATCAACTACATATGCCATATGCCATATGTAGTTGACCTCTATGTGTTTACTTCAACCATCCAACTATGTGCAAGGCAAACTTGTGTTTGTTTAATTCCCTAGCACATTGGTTATTTAGAGTGAACATAACTTCACTAAATGTATTAACCTAAGTGACCTTTTCCTACTCCTTAAGTAAATCACCCCCCCTGGGTATTATTCATTTATCTTTTGTACATGGCCAGCTTCCAGTAAACAGAACTGTCTACTTGACAGTATTGTGTATTGAACTATAACCTTACCTGTATTTATTTTATGTTTGACAAACCTTTGTGTACTATAGCATTACCTTTTATACATTCATTGTTGGCAGCTGGTAAGTTAAATTGGTGTAATTTTCCTTTTCAGTTATGATGAAGACAGAAAAGCAATGGATGCAGGATTTCCAAAGTTCATTGCTAAAGGATTTCCAGGAATGAGTCCAAATATTGATGCCGTGGTTTATTATAGAGGTAAACATGATTATGAGCCTGGAGGGATGCCAGGTCTTGTTTGAGCATGAATCTGTGAATCTGAAACAACCATGATACACAATATAAATATGCAAACAAAAAAAGTGCTTAACATTGCCCTAAACTGGAGCTGTGTTAACCAAATTAAACAGTTGAAATTTGAATTCTTTAATTTGATTGGTAGTTAAAAGTAGGGCAGACAGGTCTACTTTAAAGTGCACCTGTGACCAAGCTATGGTCATAAACTATTTACAAATTCTTTAAACAAGCCATTCCTGCCTTCTTTAGGTGCTTTTACAGTGAATTTATTGTCTTATATATCCTCAAAAATTTTTTTGCACTAACTGTTGTAATTTCAGGACAGGTTTTCGGGGGTCTACTCTCCTTATCTCGGTCCACGCAGTAATGATTTGACCCCCGAAAGATTGTCCTGAATATGTAACATTAATGATATTATACAAATAATAAAGCAAACATAAGAGTTCAGTTTTTAAACTTGTATATAATAAAAATGTAAAAAAACAAACAAACACATAACACTACCCATTAGAATAACTAGAACAGCCTTTTTCAACCAGGGTACCCAGGCACCCTGGGGTGCCTTGAGGTTTCTTAAGGGGTGCCTTGGCAAAATGCCTAACAATTGATCAAAAATTGTAGAAGCCAGCATGTGGATCAAGCTTGCACAAAGCCTTTCTAGACACTGGCATCCAAACAACCAATGACATCAGTTAATAAGGAGGATGCCTGTTGTATCCTTGTTTGACCCTCTTCTAATGGGGTCACATTACCTGAAAGATGGAGAAAAATTGAGTGAGAGGAGAATCATTGGAATACTAGTCAGTACCAGGTGTATTTGCTTTGGAAGAATAATTCTAGGGTTGGGTGCCATAGGTGTAGATGTTGCTGCATTGTGTAAGGTTATTAGAATAGTTTTTTTTACAGTTTTTTACATTTTAGAATGGGGTGCCTCAATACTCTCCATCATTTTAAAGGGTGCCTCGAAAAAAAGTTGAGAAACACTGAACTAGAAGTCTTTATTATTTTCATGTTTGTACTGGGTATGGAAACTCCTCCTGCTCAACATGTCCTATTTGAACTCACCTGAGTCTGGGTAAAAAAGGAAACTTTAACATCTAATGATAGAATACAAGCGTTTAATGTTCTGTGAATGCTGCATTATCTATTAGTAGGGCACATTACAGAAGGTTATAGTGGGTGCCATATACTGGACATTGAATTAGATGCACTTCTACATAGGATAGGAGTCAAATGTAATTTCTATTAAAGTTGACCATTTTGTGTTTTTCCTGCAGACCTTCTTTACTTCTTCCAAGGAACATCACAGTTTCAGTACAGCATTGAGTCAAAAAGAATCCTCCAGGTCCTGGCCACCAACAGCTGGCTGGGATGTTAAAGACATCGACACAGCAACCGAGCCTTAAATGCTTATAAGGCATCAGGCTACATGTTTTTATACACTGATGTTTTGGCTGAAAAATGTTTACAAATGTGAATTGTATAATCTCTATATTTATTATGTGAATAATCAAGAAAAAATGTGATTGCACAATTTATAGTAATACGTTTATCTAATTGCCTAAATATATGTGGTTATAATTTTATATATTTTGTATTAATTAAGTAATAAATTAGTTATTTTTGGGTTAAATTTGTTTGTTTAGTGTTTTCTGTTTCAATGACTGATTTATTGTAACTTGATGGTTTCATAAAAGTCAAAAGATAAATAAATAAGGGAACATCTGTGGAAGTTTTCCCGAAAACCACATTGCTGTACTTAAAGTATATGTAAAGGCATTTTTTTTGCTTTGGATAGAGTAGGGAAAAACCCTTCCCCAAGTTTTTATTGTTGTTCATATACCCACAGAGGATATTCTTGCCCCCCCCCCCCCCCCCCCCATATGTCCTGGTGACCATTATCACAAACCAAAAATAAAAGGGAATTCCAAAAATAAAGGGAAAAATTTTGAGATGTTTCCAGAGTACGAGGTGATGAAAATCCAAAAAGGTCACCTGTCCCTGCTACAGCTTTCTAATTTGGGAAGTCAGTTCATTTTGGAGTAATTTCCTCTCGTTTCCTGTTGTATATTCAAGACAGGGCATGAAGCAAAATCTCCCTAGTGGGATACAGGAAGCAAAAAATAACCCTTTCCCTACTCTGTCTAAAACAAAAAAAAAGTTTGAGCTTTACGTAAAGTCTAAGTAAAACAAATGCAGTACTTCGAATACCAATAATAAAAAAATTATAAAAATAATATGAAAATATTTTAAAAAAATCTAATATTTACTTGTTCACTTTGAGTATTAGTTTTTTTGCAATTTGCAAAATATGAACTGTGTTATATTTTGTTGACCTAACAAAAACAGTGTGATGTAAAGCAGCATTAATGTGGAACTCCGATCAAAACTTTGTTTAACCTTTGCATAGAGCGGGGAAAGTTAAAGGTTCGGGGGATTCTGTCTAATTCTTAGGGTTGACTTACTAAAGGCAAATTGACTCTTCACTTTTCAAGGGAAATTGCATTGTCCATGGAAATTTTCCCCAGAAATTAGTGAATGAGGCAAAGTTTCACTTTGTAAGGAATACCCAATCACATCAAGGGAAAAAAACAGCAATATAGGACCATATCTATCCCATCTGTACCCAGTGGAACTGCTGTTTTGTTGTTAGGCAAATTTAGTTGTGCTCACTGTAATCAGTGTAGCTGTGTTTGATTATTCTGGTCCGTTCAATGCTGATGCCCCCTTAGGCTATCCTGCCATGTGCTTGGGAGGTGCTGAGACCTCAGGTGGGTGACCTGAGGACCTGCTTTGCTGAAGTTTGCTGGAGTGCTGACTGAGGGGCTGTCGTCTAAAGGTCTAGTTTGCTATCACAGGGAAAAGATGTTGCATGGATATTGGAATGAGGGAACCAACTTTCCAAGGACATTTTGTGCATACAGACTGCTGCGAGAGATCTTAGAGACTGCTTAGTGGCTGCTGCCACCCCTCTGGTGCTAGTGAGTCAGCTGTGTGTGTGTGTAAAGTGAACATTGGCTGGTGTCTTGAAGAGCTCAGTCTATCTAATTCTCTGTGAAGGGATTCTGTTCTGATTGCTCAAAGAAGGAGGCGTTTGTGCCTTTAGCCACTACTACTTTACAGCCAAGTCCACTTTCTGCTTTTGCAAGGACTTTTGTATCAGTTTTACAGAAGGAAGTTTACTGTCCTCATCTCGTACGTAGCTCTTTTTGCAGTATCCCGCTCAATTCCCCAACCCTATCCAAGTTACCCCCAAAAAAAAGGTAACACCAAAAAGAACACCCCTTGACTTGTCATTGAGCCAAAGAGTGACTGTGAGCTTATGCCTGGCTACAGGGCAATTACTGGGAAAAATAATGCATATTTTCAGCGGCTGCTACAGGGGTAGCGTTACACATGTTTTGGGGGGGGGGTTTGTGTTTTTTTAAATGTTTTAACTTTTTTGTCTGGGTATAGATCTATGTTTGTCCCAAGCATGCTTGAATCCACTTACTTTTGACTGACTCACTACCTCTGCTGGAAGTCTATTCCAAGCATTGACTACTCTTTTAGTAAAATAACATGATTGGCTAAATAAAGTCAGCAGAGCTTCACCTCATTCACTAAGCTCCAGGGAACATTGCCTTGCAAAGTGAACAGTCTATTTGCGTTTAGTAAATCAACCTACTTGTTTGTACATAGGGATACATTTCCATTACTGGAGCTTGTAGGCACACAACCCTTGGCATTCGCTTTTCCCAAAAACAACCCCTATTGTTCCTTGTCAAAAATGTACTTAGAATATTGCAATAATTTGTAAATGAGATTCTAATGGTCATGGGAAAAATTCTGTGCCTAATAATTACCCAGCGATAAAATCACCTCTTTGCCCATGCCCATTTACCCAATCACGATATATATATATATGTAGCAATAACTCACGGTGGAGCTGCTGATTTAAAGTGGGCTGTTACCGTTACCTTTTTAGCTGTTTCACCAATACCAGACTCAGAGTCCACGTTGAGCGTATTATCTGATAATGTAGGCACCAGTCACTTTAGTACTTTTCCAATACTTTAATGGGAGATAACTGGAAGAAGTAGCAGGAAAGAGGTAGAAGAAGAGTTGCAGGGAAGTTCAAATACCTTTTCTTGGTGTAGCAAGGAAGGAATTGAAATCTCGGAGATGAATGTATCTTCAGTTCAGGATTAAATCTTTGCCTGCCCGGATAGGCCTCTCTCATTGACCTAGCAGCTGGAGCGTAGCACGACCAAAAAGTCTCTGCCACAGACTTGAGTGGAACAAAATTGTACGATCCTCTGCCACAGGATGTAGTAGTTTTAGATGAACAGCAACACAGTACCAGAACCTTTAAGCCGACCCGGCAGTACTATGTGGTAGGTTACCTTAAGATGCGTCCTCCAATTGAGTCACCAGGCCCCTCTCCAGACCAGTGCTCCGCATGATCCTTGCAACATGGGTCCTCCCCTGGATTCTTCTCAAATGTCCGGCTTCTTCCCGCAGGACAGACAGCACAGGACCATCTCTGCAGTAGCTGTAGTAGGCCCCAGACAGACTTCTGGGCCCACCCACACGCTGCAGCAACGCAGTCCTCCGGCCCGGAGGACCATGAGGTAGGACTCCTAGCACATACCTGTCGGCCAGGAGGGCCAGCAGGTGGAAAGAAAGAGACCAAGAAATATGGCGTCTGTCCATTAAATACCCCTTCCCAGAATGCACCACAGAGGACCACCTCTGCTGAGTTGTCACCGGGAAAGAAGAGCACCCATACACTTCAGCTTGTTGCTTTCCAACACCGACCTATGGTGACAACGACACCTGCAGGCACAATGTGGAACTGCACGCAACACAGCCAAAACTGGAACAGAGGCTAATTTAACAATAGACTGAATCTGAACTATGTACAGAACAGATGACCCACTAAATTTACATATAAGCGGTTGATTAAAAAATCTACCAGCGCTACATACTCCCCCCAATACAATAGACGTTGTCCTCAACGTCTGCCAAAATATAACTCTCAAGCCTGAGAGTAAGTATTTGAACTTTAAAATAACTTGGATGAGAAAGAAGAAAGGCAGTAAGAAATGTTATAGTTTCAAACAATTATACAACAACATATCATTCCAGCAAAAAGATGTCATGTCACAAACCCCACTATCTACCTACCTGAAAAGCCTAATGCCGCGTACACACGGTCGGACTTTTCGTCTACAAAAGTCCGACAGCCTGTCCGACAGACTTCCTGCGGACTTTCGGCGGACTTGCAGCAGACTTTCTAACGAACGGACTTGCCTACACACGACCACACAAAAGTCCGACGGATTCGTACGTGATGACGTACACCGGACTAAAATAAGGAAGTTCATAGCCAGTAGCCAATAGCTGCCCTAGCATGGGTTTTTGTCCGTCGGACCAGCACACAGACGAGCGGATTTCGGGGTCCGTCGTAGTTACGACGTAAAGATTTGAAGCATGTTTCAAATCTAAAGTCCGTCGGATTTGAGGCTGAAAAAGTCTGCTGAAAGTCCGGAGAAGCCCACACACGATCGGATTACCAGCCAGCTTTAGTCCGTCGGCGTCCGTTGGACTTTTGTAGACGAAAAGTCCGACCGTGTGTACGCGGCATAATGCCGCGTACACACGGTCGGACTTTTCGTCTACAAAAGTCCGACAGCCTGTCCGACAGACTTCCTGCGGACTTTCGGCGGACTTGCAGCAGACTTTCTAACGAACGGACTTGCCTACACACGACCACACAAAAGTCCGACGGATTCGTACGTGATGACGTACACCGGACTAAAATAAGGAAGTTCATAGCCAGTAGCCAATAGCTGCCCTAGCATGGGTTTTTGTCCGTCGGACTAGCACACAGACGAGCGGATTTCGGGGTCCGTCGTAGTTACGACGTAAAGATTTGAAGCATGTTTCAAATCTAAAGTCCGTCGGATTTGAGGCTGAAAAAGTCTGCTGAAAGTCCGGAGAAGCCCACACACGATCGGATTACCAGCCAGCTTTAGTCCGTCGGCGTCCGTTGGACTTTTGTAGACGAAAAGTCCGACCGTGTGTACGCGGCATAACAGTTTGATAGGAGATCTAGTTGTACCTGAAAAAAAAACACAGTTAAACACACGCAAATATGTACAGTAGCATCACTTAAATATATATATATATATATATATATATATATATATACACATACACCGAGCAAAATTATAAATGCAACACTTTTGTGTTTGCCCCTATTTATCATGAGCTGAACTTAAAGATCTATGACTTTTTCTATGTACACAAAAGGCCTATTTCACTCAAATATTGTTCACATATCTTAGGCTGGCCACAATAAAAGGCCACTCTAAAATGTGTAGTTTTATCACACAGCACAATGCCACAGATGTCGCAAGTTTTGAGGGAGTGTGCAATTGGCAAGCTGACTGCAGGGATGTCCACCAGAGCTGTTGCCCTTGAATTGAATGTTCATATCTCTACCATAAGCCGTCTCCAAAAGTGTTTCAGAGAATTTGGCAGTACATCCAACCGACCTCACAACCACAGACCAAGTGTAACCACACCAGCCCAGGACCTCCACTTCCAGCATTTTCACCTCCAAGATCGTCTGAGACTAGCCACTCGGACAGCAGCTGCAACAATCGGTTTGCATAACCAAAGAATTTCTGCACAAACTGTCAGAAACCAGGAGGCTCATCTGCATGCTCATCATCCTCATAGGGGTCTCGATCTGACTGCAATTCGTTGTCGTAACCGATTTGAATGGGCAAATGCTCACATTCAATGGCGTCTGCCACTTTGGAGAAGTGTTCTCTTCACAGATGAATCCTGGTTTTCACTGTACAGGGCAGATGACAGACAGCTTGTATGGCATCGTGTGGGTGAGCGGTTTGCTGATGTCAACGTTGTGGATCGAGTGGCCCATGGTGGCGGTGGGGTTAAGTATGGGCAGGCGTATGCTATGGACAACGAACACAGGTGCATTTTATTAATGATATTTTGAATGTAAAGAGATACCGTGACAAGATCCTGAGGCCCATTGTTGTGCCATTCTCCATGACCATCACCGCATGTTGCAGCATGATAATGCACGGCCCATGTTGCAAGGATCTGGACACAATTCCTGGAAGCTGAAAACATCCCAGTTCTTGCATGGCCAGCATACTCACCAGACATGTCACCCATTGAGCATGTTTGGGATGCTCTGGATCGGCGTATAAGACAGCGTGTTTCAGTTCTTGCCAATAGCTAGCAACTTCGCACAGCCATTGAAGAGGAATGGACCAACATTCCACAGGCCACTGATCAACTCAATGCGAAGGAGATGTGCTGCACTGCGTGAGGCAAATGGTGGTCACACCAGATACTTACTGTTTTTTTCAGACCCCCCCCCCATATGCAGTAAAACTGCACATTTTAGAGTGGTCTTTTATTGTGGCCAGCCTACGGCATGCCTGTGCAACAATCATGCTGTCCAATCATCATCCTAATATGCCACACCTGTGAGGTGGATGGATTATCTTGGCAAAGGAGAAGTGCTCACTAACACAGATTTAGACAGATTTGTGAACAATATTTGAGAGAACTAGGCCTTTTGTATACATAGAAAAAAGTTGTAGATCTTTAAGTTCAGTTCATGATAAATAGGGGCAAACACAAAAGTGTTGTGTTTATAATTTTGCTCAGTGTATATATATATATATATATATATATATATATTGAATAAAATAAAAGAAGGAACAGAGTACTCAGTGTACTTAAAGTACTTTCTTATTTGTTTGGCAAAAAAACTTAATTAGCTGTTATGGGTTATTATGCTTTTTGCAGTTAGAGCTTTGCTGCTTCAATTCCTTATTAAATGGCTTCTAATTAAAGTGGCTGTAAACCTGATTCATGAAATTTGACCTAAGCACATATATCTGTCCTTTTTTTATCTCTCCAAAGCACTAAGTCCCGTGTTTTGTTGCTCTGTTATTAGCATGATAACTTCTGCCAATTTCTCCGTCAACCAAGGTAAAACCAGCCTGAAATTGTCAGGGGTGGGTGCCATAAATAGATTAGCAGAGAGCTTGTCTTGTCACAGAACAGCTCTGCACATTACTTCCTTCCTTTGCCTATATGGAGGGGGGGGGCGCCTTTCCCCCAATCAGCTGTCTTGGCTTTATGCCAAGAATTCATTCCCAGTGCTGAACAGGAAGAAAAAATCTCGAACACGATGTGCACTTTCTAAAGCAGGGGTCCTCAAACTTTTTAGACAGGGGGCCAGTTCACGGTCCCTCAGACTGTTGGGGGGCCACACTATAGTTTAAAAAAAATATGAACTAATTCCTAAATTCCTATGGACACATCTTTTTTGTAGTGCAAAAGAATAAAAGAATGAATAATAAATAATAATATATATAGGGGATGGACAGGGGGACAGAGGGATGGACAGGGGGACAGTGGGATGGACAGAGGGGTGGACAGGGGGACAGAGGGACAGAGGGGTGGACAGGGGGACAGTGGGATGGACAGGGGGACAGAGGGATGGACAGGGGGACAGTGGGATGGACAGGGGGACAGAGGGGTGGACAGGGGGTGGACAGAGGGACAGAGGGGGGGACAGTGGGGTGGACAGGGGGACAGTGGGGTGGACAGGGGGACAGTGGGGTGGACAGAGGGGTGGACAGGGGGACAGTGGGATGGACAGGGGGACA
Source organism: Aquarana catesbeiana (assembly GCF_042186555.1). Lineage (NCBI taxonomy): Eukaryota > Metazoa > Chordata > Amphibia > Anura > Ranidae > Aquarana > Aquarana catesbeiana. The sequence goes on along the minus strand of NC_133325.1, from coordinate 80,555,213 downwards.
GAGGGATGGACAGAGGGATGGACAGGGGGACAGAGGGATGGACAGGGGGACAGAGGGATGGACAGGGGGACAGAGGGGTGGACAGGGGGACAGAGGGGGGGGCAGTGGGGTGGACAGAGGGATGGACAGGGGGACAGTGGGATGGACAGGGGGACAGAGGGGTGGACAGGGGGACAGAGGGGTGGACAGGGGGACAGTGGGGTGGACAGGGGGACAGAGGGGTGGACAGGGGGACAGTGGGGTGGACAGGGGGACAGTGGGGTTGACAGGGGGACAGAGGGGGGGACAGTTGGACAGGGGGACAGAGGGATGGACAGGGGGACAGTGGGATGGACAGGGGGACAGAGGGGTGGACAGGGGGACAGTGGGGTGGACAGGGGGACAGTGGGATGGACAGGGGGACAGTGGGATGGACAGGGGGACAGAGGGGTGGACAGGGGGACAGTGGGGTGGACAGGGGGACAGTGGGGTGGACAGTGGGACAGAGGGGGGGACAGTGGGGTGGACAGGGGGACAGAGGGGGGGACAGTGGGGTGGACAGGGGGACAGTGGGATGGACAGGGGGACAGTGGGATGGACAGGGGGACAGTGGGGTGGACAGGGGGACAGAGGGGGGGACAGTGGGGTGGACAGGGGGACAGTGGGATGGACAGGGGGACAGTGGGATGGACAGGGGGACAGTGGGATGGACAGTGGGGTGGACAGGGGGACAGTGGGGTGGACAGGGGGACAGTGGGGTGGACAGGGGGACAGAGGGGTGGACAGGGGGACAGTGGGGTGGACAGAGGGGGGGACAGGGGGACAGTGGGGTGGACAGGAGGACAGAGGGGTGGACAGGGGGACAGAGGGGTGGACAGGGGGACAGAGGGGTGGACAGAGGGGTGGACAGGGGGACAGAGGGGTGGACAGAGGGGGGGACAGGGGGACAGAGGGGTGGACAGGGGGACAGTGGGGTGGACAGGGGGACAGTGGGACAGTGGGGTGGACAGGGGGACAGGAGGGTGGACAGGGGGACAGTGGGGTGGACAGGGGGACAGAGGGGTGGACAGAGGGGGGACAGGGGGACAGAGGGGGGACAGGGGGACAGTGGGGTGGACTGTGGGGTGGACAGGGGGACAGAGGGGTGGACAGAGGGGTGGACAGGGGGACAGAGGGGTGGACAGGGGGACAGAGGGATGGACAGGGGGACAGAGGGGTGGACAGGGGGACAGAGGGGTGGACAGGGGGTGGACAGGGGGTGGACAGGGGGACAGTGGGGTGGACAGGGGGACAGAGGGGTGGACAGGGGGACAGTGGGGTGGACAGGGGGACAGAGGGGTGGACAAGGGGACAGAGGGGTGGACAGGGGGACAGTGGGGTGGACAGGGGGACAGTGGGGTGGACAGAGGGGTGGACAGGGGGACAGAGGGGTGGACAGGGGGACAGCGGGGTGGACAGGGGGACAGAGGGGTGGACAGGGGGACAGAGGGGTGGACAGGGGGACAGTGGGGTCCTCACTTGTTCGTAGGCTGTTGCTTGAAGCCTCCGCTCTCTCTGTCACTCTTCGCGCCTCCTGTCTCCGTGCGGGACTGTGCTGGGAACTACACTTCCCAGCATGCAGCGCGGCACATGGAGCCCTCCATTACTGGTGTGGGGGAGGCGGCTTGAGCGGAGCGGAGCGGATATGCTCCCTGCCGAAGCCGAGCCGACCTGGCCCCGGCCCGAGCCTGGATTGTCCGGCCCTGGGTGGATTGGGCCGGATAAATGTCCTTGGCGGGCCGCATGTGGCCCGCGGGCCGTAGTTTGAGGACCCCTGTTCTAAAGGTTATATAAAGCTGAAGGGGACATAGACAGCAGATATACAAATAAAACATGTATGGAGATTTGTTTCATCTCTGTGTATCATTTAAGGCTGTTCACTTCACTGGGTATATGTAAGGGTTTACATCCACTTTAAATTCTTTACAAAATTGTTTATATTCATGAGCCTCTAAAGAGACATTTAGGGTTCTTTAGAAAAAAAAAAAGCTGTACAAATGTGACAAACATTTGCACAGCTGCAGCAAAAAAAAAATACAGTTTTGTCTAATATTATTTTAATCCTATGATCCTCGGTGACATGCCATAATGTATAATTTTTAATGAGGTATATCAAATTCCAACCAAAATGTTGACTTTATCACAATTTGAACAGACGTTCAGTGGCGTCACTATGTGGGTGCAGGCCTGTGGCCCACACACGGGTGACACCCACCAGAGTGGTGACCGGGCCGCCATCAGGGGGGGGACAGCCACATGTAAGGGGCCCGGACGTCATGAACATTGTTGCCAATGATTTTTCTGTGGCTGCGCCGCAGTAGTCTCACCTCCTGTCCGCCACTGCCAGCATTAGTGGTTGGTTGTTAGGGCTGCCTGGTGTCTAGAAACCAACCATGCAGTAGGTCCGCCCCAGCATTCAGTGAAGGAGAAGTTAACCGAAATTCCTCCTCTAGACATGGCTGCTGCACTGTGTTCCTGAGCACACCAAATACCACCCATCGAGTCCTGCTAAGTCCCACCTACAGAGTTCTAGCTACTGGGTCCCAGCCTCCCATCCAGCCCTCAGTAAGGGAATTGTGGGTGACACTGATGGGGAACTTCTAATGATGGGGGCACTGAGGGGGGACCTCTAATAATGGGGACACTGATAGGGAACCTCTAATGATGAGGACACTGATGGAGGGACCTCTAATGAGGGGGACACTGATGGAGGGACCTCTAATGAGGGGGACACTGATGTAGGCACCTCTAATGATGGAGACACGGCTGGGGGGACGCTAATGATGGGGACACTGATGGAGGGATCTCTAATGAGGGTAACACTAAGCGAGGGACCTCTGAAGAGTGGAACACTGATGGAGGAACCTCTAAAGAGGGAGACACTGATGGGGGACCACTAATAAGGGTAACACTAAGTGAGCAACCGCTGCAGAGTGGGACACTGATGGAGGAACCTTTAAAGAGGAGGACACTGATGGGGGAACTCTAATGACGGGGACACCGATGGAGGTACCTCTATTGATGGGGACACTTATGGGGGACCTCTAATGACGGGAACACTGATGGAGGGACCTCTAATGAGGGGGAGACTGATGGAGGGACCTCTAATGATGGGGACACTGGTGGGGGACCTCTAATGAGGAGGACACTGATGTGGAGTGTCACAGTGCGGAGGACTGACTCCATGAATATACTGCCTCCTACTGCCCCCGCTAATGCTCATCCCCTGGTCTCTGGAAAAAACGGCTGCTCGGTCTAAAATGCCCGGGCCTATTTTTGCCCCAGTCTGGGCCTGCGGTGACACAATCAAGTAGGAAGTGATATCCGGCCGTGTTGGTGTTACGCCCTGCAAACATTGGATCTTTATTCAAACCGTGCCTACAAATGAAGGTTTTATATGTAAATAAAACACAAACAATTTTCAGGTTTATTACATTACTTTATTCAACAAAAAATATCAATAAATGTATTGGTGTACTGTGGAAAAGAACATCTCTTGCATCAGAAGCTGATATTGCCCTATTTAGAAGAAATTTCTTCTTGTAGGCATTTTGCATATCTTCCCACTGGTCTCTGGCATCAAACTCATCAAATTCCTTAATTTGCAAGATATTTGTGGATTTCTTTGCATGTGCTGACCATTTCAAAATCCCTCTACAAGATGTCAATGGGAATCAAACCATGTTTTTTAACGGGGCAGTCCATAGCCCTCCATTTCTTCTTTTTTAGATATTCCTTGGTGGACTTTCTAGTGTGTTTCAGATAATTATCATGCCGAAAGACCCATTTCATGGTCAACTTCATGTTCATCTTCAACCTTTGGACAGATGGCCTTATTTTCTCATTGAGCACACTTTGATATGATGTAGCATGCAGTTCAGTTGATGACCACAAGTTGCCCAGGCGCTGGAGCTGCAAAGCAACTTCAAACCACAATATTTCCACCATCATGCTTCTCAGTTGTTATGAAGTTCTTCTCTCAAAATGCTTTGCGGCAAACATAATAGAATGTATGGTAAGGTAAGTATATCCTGTTTATTGCTCTTCACAATGATCATCTTCAATCTGATAAGATATGATAAAGGATTTAGGAAGTGTTCTACCTTGAGTTATCATTTGATTTTTTGATATATTGATATTCTTTTATTTTTGAATAGTCACAATCTTTCGGGTCTGTTGAGTCTTGTAAACAGGGATTTTTTAAATTCTTTTTTGTGACAAACTGTTAATGTCTACTAGTACTGTGACCAAACAATTCTATCTTGATTAATTGGTTTTCAACACATTGTTCCAGGAAGCCTGGTCTTTGCTTATGCCTGTTTTATTGCAAGCTGTAGTCTTGCTCTAACGACCTTTTTGGACTGCATATACATTTTTTTTAACCAGTTCCTGCCCAGCCTATAGCTATAGATTGGTCACAGTAATCACATGGTACAGACAGGGCAACTTACAGCCCATCTGTACCATGTGATTAGATGTAACCAATCGCAGCTAATTACAACAAAACACACTGAATGAGTCAGGTTCATTTAGTAAAAATTGTTGCTTATACCCATGAAATTCACTGGTATAAACAGTCAAAAAAAAAATCTTGATCACCATGGTAACACTGTATTGCTCTGGTCACAGTATGTAAAATCTTTTAAAAAAATGTAATAGAAAAGAAGAAAAAGTTAAAAAATTGAAAAAAAAAATGTCACCAGTCAGTGTCCCTGATCAGCACCACACTCAATATATGATGATGCTCTACTGCACTGGTGACAGTATGTAAAAAAAAAATTGTGATAATTTTTTTTTCTTTTCATTTGTTCAATTTCCAAAAAATTGTGACAAAAAATTACAACTTCATAAAACTTGCCATCCCTCTTACTAAATACCTTGGACTGTCTACTTTCCAAAAAGGGGTAATTTGAGGGATATTTGTACTGTCCTGGTGTTTTCAGGCCTCAAGAAATGAGATAGTACATAAGGATTGATCGATTTTCAGATATACTGTTTACCATAGTTTGTAGTACAATACAAGCACAATGCAAAATTTTATAACAGAAACAATGAATTAAGGTGAAAAAACACAAGGGTTTACAACCGCTTTAAATGCATCATCACTATGAACGAAGGAATGAATGAATGAAAGCAATCTATACACTGGGGGGAGAACCTCTGGGGGAATCTAGGATGGAAAAGGACCTGGGGGTCCTAGTAGATGATAGGCTCAGCAATGGCATGCAATGCCAAGCTGCTGCTAACGAAGCAAACAAAATATTGGCATGCATTAAAAAGGGGATTAACTCCAGAGAGAAAACGATAATTCTCCCACTCTACAAGACTGTGGCCAGGCCGCACCTGGAGTATGCTGTCCAGTTCTGGGCACCAGTCCTCAGGAAGGATGTACTAGAAATGGAGCGAGTAAAAAGAAGAACAACAAAGCTAATAAAGGGTCTGGAGTATATTAGTTATGAGGAAAGGTTGAGAGCACTGAACTTATTCTCTCTGGAGAAGAGACGCTTGAGAGGGGATATGATTTCAATTTATAAATACCGTACTGGTGACCCCGCAATAGAGCTAAAACTTTTTCGCGGAAGGGAATTCAACAAGACTTGTGGCCACTCATTAAAATTAGAAGAAAAGAGGTTTAACCTTAAACTATGTAGAGGATTCTTTACTGTAAGAGCGGCAAGGATGTGGAATTCCCTTCCACAGGCGGTGGTCTCAGTGGGAAGCATCGATAGTTTCAAGAAACTATTAGATGAGAACCTGAACGACCACAACATACAGGGATATGTAATACTGTAATACTGTAATACTGACATATAATTACACACATGGGTTGGACTTGATGGACTTGTGTCTTTTTTCGACCTCACCTACTATGTAACTATGTAACGCTGCTACAACTGCATGCAATGCACACAGTTCCGGGGGGGTTACAGTGCAGCCCCATTCACCTAGGGGTGTACTTCAAGGGTGCCCTGACTGAAAAAAGATTGAGAAACACCAACATAGAGGAACCGATCTCTCCATTTTTCTCCTGCAGCCACTGAATGCCTGCGGGAGGGAGAGGTAGAGAAGCGGGGGGAAATGGAGAAATATTCAGCCACCCACTTGTGACCAGGCCCTGTTGTTCCGCCATCGGGATCAGAGGAAAGGGCCCTGTCTGGGGGTCAGGGGGGCCCTTCATGGTTTCTTGCATCGTGGCCCTGAAGGTTCCAGATATTCCACTGTTTAGGGGTGTCTGTGAATAGACTACATTGCACACAGGCACTCTATCATGCCTCTGGCTGGCAGTGCACTGTCACAGTGTGTCACATAACATGGCTACTGGGTACTGATTTTGTTTACTTATTTGTCATAAGTATCAGCACCCAGCAGCCATGTTATGTGACACACTGTGACAGAGCCATCCAGAGCCATAATAGAGTACGTGCTGCCTGTGTCTTATAATTCTGATGATCTTAACCAGTTGCCGACCGCCCCATAGCAGATTTACTGCTACAGGGTGGCCACACTGCACAGGGTCATGCATATATATGTGATGTTGCATTTCTGGGTATCGGAGCCGATCAGCAGGTCTGGCAGACTCGATGTCAGCCGGTGCCCACCGAATGTTCTGTACACAGGCAGAAGGGCCTATGTAAACTAGGCAGATCGCTGTTCTGTCAGTATGGAAGATATTCATCCTGTGTTCCTGCAAAGCAGGGGCAGGGATCTATGCCTTCCTCTAGTAAAAGCACCTCCCCCACAGTGAGAAAACACTTGTTAGGCACACATTTAACCCTTTGATTGCCCTAGCTGTTAACCCCTTCCCTGCCAGTGTCATTATTACAGTGACAGTGCATATTTTTAGCACTGAGCACTGGTTTCCACAAAGTGTCAAAAGTGTCACTTAGTGTCCGATTTGTCGCAATAGTGCAGTCCGGCTATAAGTCGCTGATTGCCGCTATTACTAGTAAATTTTTTTTTTAACCTCCCTGGCGGTATTCCCGAGTCTGGCTCGGGTTGGATTTTTTATACCAAAAGCGGTATCCCCGAGCCAGACTCGGGATCGCATCGCAGGATCCAGGAAGAGCATACTTACCTTGTCCCCTGGATCCTGCGATGTCTCCCCGCTGTGATCGGCGAGCCGCTGTGTCTCGCTCGATTCACAGTGCCGAGCTCCGTTCCCTGCGAGCGTTGCGACGCACGGGGACGGAGTTCGGCGGTAAATTCAAAAGTAAAACACACAGTACAGATACAGTACACTGTAATCTTACAGATTACAGTACTGTATCAAATAATTACACATCCCCTTTGTCCCTAGTGGTCTGTCCAGTGTCCTGCATGCAGTTTTATATATATAAAACTGTTCTTTCTGCCAGGAAACTGGAGATTGTCCATAGCAACCAAAACTGTCTCTTTACATCAAAAGTGGTTTTAGAACAGCTAGAAAAAAGCGATAATAAATTAGAATCACTTGCAGAATTGAGCGATAGTGATTTGTGGGGAGATCCGTCATCAAACACTAAAAGTAACGAAAGCTAAAATTCTGCAACTGAGCAAATTTCAGTGTTTTTGATTTGATTACATTATTATATAATTTTTATTATTATTTGTTATAATTATTTATAGTTATTTATTATATTATAATTTTTTATTTCGTTTTTCAAACTTTATCATACCCGGGATGTCTACTAGACTCTTGTTTGGACAGATTTAAGTGAACTATTCCTAAGAATTACAGGCCTACAATATAAAACGCCAAATTTCTGTGCAAAATAATTGTACCGCTTTCAGCACCTAAAATCAGAAATAATCATACCGCCAGGGAGGTTAAAAAGCCCCTGGATTTCATTTTAAAAATCTGGTCATAATACTGTAGCAGTAAATGTGCTATTGGGCAGTAGGCAAGTGGTTAAGTAAATCTGTAAAATTAATTTTAAAGAGATCCAGAGTTATTAGCTGGTCTTCCTTTTAACATAAAAATACAACCCAATGGATGCAAAATATAGTGCTAATTTTACTAGGGGATGATGAACTAGAGAGGAATAATTACCCTAATCCAGGGTTCCTCAGAAGCCACCTGACCTTTCCTTCTCTTTTCAGCACTGGCATGTGGGTAGGGCATCCCATGTAATCACATACAATGCAGGATCAGTTTCCACCATTGTCCTATATAGCATCTATTAGAGCCCTTTCACACTGAAGCGCTTCAAAAACGCCCTAAAACGCCTTAGCGTTTTTACAGCATTTTTACAGCGTTTTTTGGGACGCTAGCGGTAAAATTACCGCAACGCTGCAAGCGTCTTACCGGCATTTTTCAAGCGTTATTGAAGCATGGGCGTCAGAGAACAACCCCACCTCCCTACATGTAGATGCTCTCTTTTCTGCTTGCATGTTTACCTTTTTGTGAAATCAAGTGACTTTTCTACAGCTCAGGGCGGATTATAGGCGCTATTCAGGCGTTTTTACAGCGCTTTCAATTCATTGCAATGGAGAGGGGCGTTTTTGAAGCGTTTTTTTCAACGCCCAAAAGCTGCTCCAAAGATGCTGCTTGCAGGACTTTTCTCAACACCCCGCCAGCGCATCGCCTCAGTGTGAAAGGGTCCATTGAGATGCATGGGGAGTGTTTTATGAGCGTTTTAATAGCGTTATTTTTAGCGCTAAAACGCTGCAAAAATGCCTCAGTGTGAAAGGAGTCTTAGTAAAATAAGTATATTCCGCATCAGCTGGGGCTGGGAAGAGGGAAGTGGATTTTAATTTTCTAGCAAATAAATGATGATTTTTACATGTAGGAGAGAAATGTCAGAATTGGCCTGGGTGCTCCAAAACGTCTGGAGGTGCTCCGTGCATGTTGGGCCTCTGTGTGTATGTGGCTACGCTGTGTAAAAGTCTCACACATGTGGTATCGCCGTACTCGGGAGTAATAGCAGAATGTGTTTTGGGGTGTAATTTGTGGTATGCATATGCTGTGTGTGAGAAATAATCTGCTAATATGACAATTTTGTGAAAAAAAAAAAAAAAAGAAAAAAGAAATCTTGATTTTGCAAAGAATTGTGGGAAAAAATGACAACTTCAAAAAACTCATCATGCATCTTTCTAAATACCTTTCCAAAAAGGGGTCATTTGGGGGGTATTTGTACTTTTCTGGCATGTTAGGGTCTCAAGAAATGAGATATGCCGTCAGTACTTCAGGTGTGATCAATTTTCACTTATTGACACCATAGCTTTTGGACTCTATAACTTTCACAAAGGCCAAATAATATCCACCGATTTGGGTTATTTTTACCAAAGATATGTAGCAGTATAAATTTTGGCCAAAACATATGAAGAAAAATTACTAATTTGCAAAATTTTATAACAGAAACGAAGAAAAATGCATTTTTTTACAGAATTTTCTGTCTTTTTTCTTTTATAGCGCAAAAAATAAAGAACCCATCGGTGATTAAATACCACCAAAAGAAAGCTCTATTTGTGTGAAAAAAAGGACAAAAATTTCATATAGGTACAGTGTTGCATGACTGAGTAATGTAAACAAACATATTTTTTTAACTTATTAATTAAATAATCTTTTAACATAAACAAAGCTTTTAAATAAATCTCTAAATCAAATAAGCAATTTTAAAAACTGCACGGTAAGTAGGACTTTTTTTTTTATTAAGTGTCATGTTTTAATATCCTGAAATGTATTTAACTGCTTTAAATACATTTGTTAGATTCCCCAGCAACAATAGACAAAATACCCCCCAGCAACAACAAGAAAATACCCCCCAGCAACAATAGATCTCCCAGCCTATGGGAAGTGGTTAATATACACTTGGGATGTATTTTTTTTATACCAAAGACATGTAGTATATATATATATATATATATATATATATATATATATATATATATACACACACTTTTTTGCTGACAAGCACCAGGGTTCATATAGTTTTAATTGTATATGTAATATATATATATATATATATATATATATATATATATATATTATATATATATTTATTTTTACACTATTACATATACATATACAATTAAAACTATATGAACCAATGAACCCTGGCTTGTCAGCCAAAAAGTATATCATATATATATATATATATATATATATATATATATATATATATATATATATATATATATACATATATATATATATATATATATATATATATATATATATATATAGTGACAAGCCAGGGTAAGGTTCATCAATTGGTTGGCTAATTTTTTTTTTTTTTTTGGTGCACCATTTGCCCACCTGCTGCCCTGCTCAGTGCTGTCTCTCTCACTCACCTCGATCTAGCAGGCTGCCTGAAGCCACTCACCTGCCGCTATCCAGGCTGCTTCTAAGGGATAGAGAGGCCGGAGGGGGGGCGGAGTGCAGATGTAGATCACTCCGCCGGCGCCTGTGGGACCTGTAGCCGGAACTATAGAAGCTGCATCGTCAAATGCGGCTCCCGAACGGGTTACTCCGCGGCTGTGGTCCTAGTTCCCTCCTTGCTCAATCCTCCCACTCGCAGCACCCAGCTGTTTTTGCCAGCCGGACCCAACCCCAGGCAGTGTTGGTGACTGAGTTCCACAGGGACATGTTGCAGGCAGTCAGCACAAAACAAAAGGTGTGAAACACAGACAGAGCACAGGGATGATTAGGGTGTGCCTGGGCACATCCGGCACACCCCGTGGGCACGCCTATGAGGGCACACGTGGTGGGAAGAGCATGGGTTTGTCCTTGGACTGTTATGTTGTTGATCAAGGACTTGGCAGATCAAACATTGAATTTTATGGGTTTGACTTGGTCCAAGCCCAGTGCAGGGTTGTAAAGAAAGTTGGAACAATTGGAGCAGATTAAAACATCCCCAGCAAAAATACCTTTTACAGTGCAGAAATTACCAAATACGTTCAGTTTTTGGCTGCAGAGGCTGTGCATGTGTATGTGTGGGGGAATGAGGGGCTGTGTTTTTGGTTTTTACACTCGAAAGGCATTTTCCCTTAATTGTAAATGCTAAGATTTTGTCTTCCTGGCAAATCTTCCTTCTTTGCTTCTTGTTTGTTGCTTAACTTTTTTTTACTAAGTACGTTGCTTAATTCATTTTTTGGAAGGTAAAGAATTTCATAAAGCAGCATTACAGACATGAAAGTCATCAGTACAAGCTGTTAATTGTGAAATATTACAAAAAGGTAGGCCCCAGGCCTTTCAGCATGAGCCACATGAGAACATGACAATGCTCTGCTCTTAAACATCTTCCTTTCTTATTAACCACTTGCTTACTGGGCACTTAAACCCCCCTTCCGTCCAGACCAATTTTCAGCTTTCGGTGCTCTCACACTTTGAATGACAATTACTCAGTCATGCAACACTGTACCCAAATGATTTTTTAGTCCTTTTTTCCATACAAATAGAGCTTTCTTTTGGTGGTATTTGATCACCTCTGGGTTTTTTATTTTTTGTGCTATAAATGAAAAAAGACCGAAAATTTTGAAAAAAAACGAATTTTTCTTAATTTCTGTGATAAAATTTTGCAAATTGTTATTTTTTCTTCATAAATTTTGACCACAATTTATACTGCTACATATCTTTGGTAAAAATAACCCAAAATTAGTGGAAATTATTTGGTCTGTTTGAAAGTTTTAGAGTCTACAAGCTATGGTGCAAATCATAAAAAATGTATCACATCTGATTTACTGGTGGCCTATCTCATTTTTTGAGATCCTAACAAGCCAGGAAAGTACAAATTCCCCCCAAATGACCCCTTTTTGGAAAGTAGACATTTCAAGGTATTTAGTAAGAGGCATGATGAGATTTTGAAGTTGTCATTTTTTCCCACAATTCTTTGCAATATTAAGATTTTTATTTTTTTTTTTTTCACAAAATTGTCACTGTAATAGCTTATTTCTCTCACATGGCATGTGCATACCACAAATGACACCCCAAAACACATTCTGCTACTCCTCCTGCGTATAACGATACCACATGTGTGGGATTTTTTCACTGTCTGGGCACATACAGAGGCCCAACATGCAGGGAGCGCCATCAGGTGTTCTAGGAGCATACAGTAAATTACACATCTCATTTCTCAACCACCTATTACACTTTTGAAGGCCCCTGGAGCACCAGGACAATTGAAACACCCACAAAATGACACCATTTTGGAAAGCTAACACCCCAACGTATAATCTATGAGGCCTAATGAGTCTTTTGAATGGTTCATTTTTTTCCAGAAGTTTTTGGAAAATGTGGAAAAAAATGAAAACGCATTTTTTTTTACACAAAGTTGTACGTTTATAAGATATTTCCAACACATAGCATTTAGATAGCAAAAATGACACCCCAAAGTACATTCTGCTACTCCTCCTGAGTATTACAATACCACATGTGTGGGACTTTTTCACTGCCTGGCCACATACAGAGGCCCAACATGCAGGGGAGCACCATCAGGTGTTCTAGGAGCAAAAATTACACATCTCATTTCTCAACCACTTATTACACTTTTGAAGGCCCTGGAGCACCAGGACAATGGAAACACCCACAAAATGACCCCATTTTGGAAAGCTAACACCCCAATGTATAATCTATGAGGCATAATGAGACTTTTGAATAGTTTATTTTTTTCCAGAAGTTTTTGGAAAATGTGGAAAAAAATGAAAACGCATTTTTTTTTACACAAAGTTGTACGTTTATAAGATATTTCCAACACATAGCATTTAGAAAGCAAAAATGACACCCCAAAATAAATTCTGCTACTCCTCCTGAGTATTACAATATCACATGTGTGGAACTTTTTCACTGCCTGGCCACATACAGAGGCCCAACATGCAGGGGAGCACCATCAGGTGTTCTAGGAGCAAAAATTACACATCTCATTTCTCAACCACCTATTACACTTTTGAAGGCCCTGGAGCACCAGGACAATAGAAACACCCACAAAATGACCCCATTTTGGAAAGCTAACACCCCAACGTATAATCTATGAGGCATAATGAGACTTTTGAATGGTTCATTTTTTTCCAGAAGTTTTTGGGAAATGTGGAAAAAAATGAAAACGCATTTTTTTTTACACAAAGTTGTAAGTTTATAAGATATTTCCAACACATAGCATTTAGATAGCAAACATGAAACCCCAAAATACATTCTGCTACTCCTCCGGAGTATGGCGATACCACATGTGTCAGACTTCTACACAGCCTGACCACATACAGAGATCCAATATGCAAGGAACACCGTCAGGTGTTCCAGGAACACATAACATGCACATACCAAGAATTACACCCCAAAATACATTATGCTGAGCAAAGTGTAAACAAAAGATTACCTGTGGTTGTAGTAGCGCAGTTGTACACAGGAGGATAGCACTGGTCCAGGCAGCATTCAGGGACTTGGTCAGCAACGGCAAACACAATTGTCCAGGCAGCAGGCAGGAATACTGTCCATATACAGTCCAGGGTTAGTGCAGGCAGAGATATTGTCAGAAGTGCCATAAATATTGGTCCTGGTAGTAGGCAGGAACATGTGGTGTGGTCAGTGCAACAGGTAGGGACATAATGGCAGTAAGTCCTACAGGCAGCAGTAGGGCCTCATTCAGGACAGAATGGGGACAGGGGTAGAGGCTTCTCCCACCCAAATCTCTTTGAAGCCTCCGAGTCTCCAGACCCTAATCTAGGAATGAAAAAACAAAAAAAATTGTTTTCGTCATCCAGAAAAACAATTCTGGAGCCCCTCACATATGTGAGACCCCTGTGTTGAATCCCACTAGTCCAGTTGCAGGGTACAAGATCAGTCCAAGAGGCAGGCAAATATCATGGTCAAACAGTCCAAGGTCAGTTCCAGATCAGGCAGAGGTATGTACAGAATCGTTAGGCAGAAGCATGGTCGAATCACAGTCCAGGGTCAGTTCCAGATCAGGCAGCGTTATGTTCAGAATCGTTAGGCAGAAGCATGGTCGAATAACAGTCCAGGGTCAGTTCCAGATCAGGCAGCGGTATGTACAGAATCGTCAGGCAGAAGCGTGGTCGAATAACAAGCCAGGGTCAGTTAAAGAGCAGGTAGTGGCATAAGGGGTCTGAAGGTGTGTGAAGGCAGGAACTGAGGATTATGTTACCATACTTCACTAATAATTTAGTGAAGTATGGTAACGGCGAAAGCATTCACCTATGCAGAGGCCTGGTTCGGAAGGGCATTGGGCACAGTAATAAGATGTGTCTCTTCTGACTCCTGCTCTGGTACACACCTTACATTTTTTTTGACGTCGTTGGCCTGTTGGTCTGGGAGGGAGTCTATCTGGAAAGTGGCGTTCGGAGAGTCGACTAAGAACATCTGATCGGATGGTTTCTGGGGGGGCCGTTCGGGAATATAAGTGCAGTGTAAATTTCCTCCTGGTAGCCAAGGAAGCGTTTGGGGTTTTGGGTGGAGTTACGGTAAATTACATATGAGTTGTATATGGCCAATTGAAAAAAATAAATTGCGACTTTCTTATACCAATGGTATGTCCGTCTTGTGGCAAGGTATGGTTCCAACACTTGGTCATTGAAGTCGACTCCCCCCATGTACAAATTATATTCATAAACGCATTTTGGTTTTTGAATGGGGCCATTTCTTCTAGGGATTTCTACGAAGGTATCATTGTGAATTGAAGATAACATACAGACATCTCTTCTGTCCCTCCACTTCACTGCCAAAATCTCCTTGTTCCGCAGACTTGCCATTTCTCCTTTCCTCAAACTCTTATTGACAAGACTTTGAGGAAAGCCCTTCCGGTTCCTTTTTATGGTTCCACATGCAGGCGTCTTCTTCCGGTGAAGGTTGTGGAACAGGGGCAGAGATGTGTAGAAGTTATCTATGTACAGGTGGTAGCCTTTTTCCAGTAGGGGGTATATCAGGTCCCAAACAATTTTCCCGCTTGATCCCAAGTAGTCCGGGCAATTAGGGGGTTGCAGCTGGGTGTCCTTCCCTTCGTACACTTTGAAGGCATACATGTACCCTGTGACACGGTCACATAGTTTGTACACCTTCACCCCATAGCGGGCCCTTTTGCTGGGGATAAATTGCTTAATTTTAAGCCTGCCACTAAATTTAACAAGGGACTCATCCACACATATATGTTGGTCCGGGTAAACAGCTGGGGGAATAATTCAGAAAAATAATTTAATATTGGCCGAATTTTGAAAAGCCTGTCATAATTTGGGTCATTTCGGGGAGGGCACTGGGTGTTATCATTAAAATGAAGGAACCTCATTATCATTTGGTATCTGGTTCTGGGCATTACCTTGGAGAAGATGGGCATGTGGTGGATGGGGAGGGTTGAGCAATAGGAATTCAAGGTGTTTTTTTTGGTGAGTCCCATAGCAAATGTGAGGCCTAAAAAAACCTTCAACTCCTCCACCGTTAGGTCTCTCCACTCGTAGGGACGGGCATAATAGGACGTTGGGTTATTTAAAATAAATTGCTGTGCATAAAGGTTGCACTGAGCCACAATTGTTGATAACATGTCCTCTGTAAAAATTAAATCAAAAAAATTGATTGGGGAAAAATTTTCCGTGTCCACCTGGACTCCTGGCTGGGCAGTGAAAGGGGGAATGTTGGCTTCTCCTGAATTAGGAGAAAGCCACAAGGGGTTTTGAAGGGCATAGGGAAGGCTGGCATGGGTCCTTGGCCTTTTTTGTGGAGGTACTGCAGTGCTGGTGGAAGGCACTGCGGTGCTGGTGGAAGGCACTGCGGTGCTGGTGGAAGGCACTGCGGTGCTGGTGGATGTCACTGCCTCCACACTAGAACGCCTTCGTTTGGCGGGCAGAATATCTTCCTCCTCTGAGTCACTCAGTGTTCCACTACTGAGGACTGGCTCATAATTGACGTCCGACTCAGAATCGGAGTTTGAAATGGAATCCGAACAAGAGAGCTCCCCGTTGCTCTTGTCGGCCTGGGAAAGAATCTGGTATGCCTCCTCGGCGGAAAAGACTCTTTTGGACATGCTTGCTGGTGATGATGCGACTTCACAGGTGTGTGCTAAGCCGGAACTGATGAGGCGGTACTGATGAGCACAGATGGGCACTGAGGTGGCACAGAGGGGCACTGATGAGGTGGCACAGAGGGGCACTGATGAGGTGGAACAGATGTGCACTGATGAGGCGGCACAGATGTGCACTGATGAGGCGGTACTGATGAGGCTGCACAGATGTGCACTGATGAGGCAGCACAGATGTGCACTGATTACACAGATGGGCACTGATGAGGCGGCACAGATGGGCACTGATGGAGCTGCACAGATAGGCACTGATGAAGCTGCACAGATAGGCACTGATGAAGCTGCACAGATAGGCACTGATTGATTGCACAGATGTGCACTGAGGTGGCACAGATGGGGACTAATTTATGGCACAGATATGCACTGATGAGGTGGCACTGATGAGATGGCACAGATGGGCACTGAGGTGGCACAGATGGGCACTGAGGTGGCACAGATGGGCACTGATGAGGCGGAACAGTTGTGCACTGATTGATTGCACTGATGAGGTGGCACAGATGTGCACTTATGAGGTGGCACAGATGGGCACTGATGAGGCAGAACAGATGGGCACTGATGAGGTGGCACAGGTGGGCACTGATGAGGCAGCACAGATGACCACTGATGAGGCGGCACAGATGTGCACTGATTGCACAGATGTGCACTGATGAGGCGGCACAGATGGGCACTGATTGGCACAGGTGGGCACCGATGAGGTGGCACAGATGGGCACCGATGAGGTGGCACAGATGGGCACCGATGAGGTGGCACAGGTGGGCACTGATTAGGTGGCACAGGTGGGCACTGATTGCAGATGTGCACAGATGTCTGGACACTGATCACCAATGGCACAGATGGGCACAGGTGGGCACAGGTGAGCACAGATTGGCACGGGTGGGCACAGGTGGGCACCGATTGGCACAGGTGGTCACCGATTGGCACAGATGGGCACTGACTGGCACAGATCCCACTGTACTGTTTGAGCACTGTTTGGGCACTGTTTGGGCACTGTTTGGGCACTGTTTGATCACTTTCACAACAGGTAAATAGATGGTAGAACTCACACAAGGCACAGATCGCTGCAGTATCCTCTCTCTCCTCACACGCGGTCTCTGTGTGAGGAGAGAGAGACGGCAATGAGAGATGATCTCATATGTTTACATTTGAGATCACCTCTCATTGGAACCGGCGATCGCGCTGTAAACGGCCGCTGTGATTGGCCGTTTACCGCGATCTGTGACTGGCTGTGTTCAAGGGATACGGCCAGCACAGAATTTCCCCGATGCGCACACGTGAGCGCGCACGGGAAACGAGGAAAGGGGAGGACGTCCTATGACGGCCTCCCGGAGATTGAGGTCCGCGCTGTAGCCATCATTCGGTTATGGCCCGGACCTCAAGTGGTTAAAATGGTTGTAAACTGCTGGACGTTTTTTTTTTTTTTACCCTGCAAGCTAAAGGCAAAATGTGCTAGTTAGCGAAGCAGTTTGCAGTGGTAAGTGCTGGATACTGCAAGTTGGAGTAACAGGTTGGTACTGCAGGTAGGTACAGCAGGCTGGGTACAGCAGGTAGGCATCATGGCAAATCACAGCAGACAGGGCAAAGCAGAAGGTGTAGTCAGGGACAGATGCAAAGTTCAGTAAGCCAGTGGTCAGCCGACAGGAGATCAGAGATATGGTCAGGCAAGCCAAGGTCATACACAGGACAGGAGGCAAGAGCAGATCCCTGGGCAACCAGAGGTCAGAGCCGGGAGAAAGACAAGAGGTATCCGAAGGCAAGCTGGGTCGGTAACGGGTAATCAGAAGCATAAGCAAAATAAGGGAACAGGAAGCTAATGACCAGTCAGCAATGTCCATGTGCAACAGTTACCAGAGGGCACCAGGATCTGTTGTGCATTGTGCGCACCATGGCGAGCGTATGTTTGCATGTTTGCCTCCAATATATGTGCACGAATTTCTGCTCAAACAGGTGTGGCCATATTGGAAATTGGCCACTGTTCCAGGCCTACAGGCAGCTCTCCTCCAGGTAGTTTCCTGACAGGTTCTCTCCATTGTTCCCACTATTTAGTTTATGGTGTAAACATCTATTGCTGATGTATAGATGACTTGGGTGTGCATGTTTATACACGAGGATGGCTAGAAAGACCCCCTTTAATAGATGGACAGACCATTTTCATACTTACGACCATCTTCTCGGGTGGTCAAAACCCAGCAATGGCTGCCAGACAGCCCCATACAAAAAATTTGAGACTTTGCATTGCGGCAAAAAAGTAAGGCATGTACTGCCTGCCAATGTGCCCCATAGAAGTAAACAAGGCCGTGATACACCCCTGTTCTTAACGAATATTTTTAGACAGGTCAATTCGGTTGGTTGCTGGCTGGTTGGTAAGTTTGAGCTTGGAAATGTCTCTGTATTTATTTGTGAAAGGTACTTGGTCCATGAAATCAAGTACAAAATTTCAGCCCCTGGCAAAGAATGATTACGTTTCATCTTGGTATCATCAGGGGTAGTCCACTTATGAAATATCAGGGTGAACTAAGCATTTAAAATGCCACCCTAGAAGTGGCTTTTCTGAACGGCTACTGTGACAAGTATTATTTTCTTCCCGATCCATTAATTATTACAGCGCACAGAGTTAGAGTTCTGGGAGAGGCTCATCTCCTGTGCCTCTAGATGGTGCCACTATGCCACGTAATGCATGACTTCTATCATGGTTCAGAATAGGACAAGCCCTGGAGTGAGAAACAATCTGTGCATTTCCAAAATTTGTCAGAAGCATGAAACAACGACCTAACTTGTACAAGTTTATTTACTTAGTCTTGACAGAATCAATTAAGGCAAGTCTATGTTTTTGTAAGATGTTTAAATAAATGTAAAAACCACAAGATGGGCTAGGCATTACCAGTGCTCGGCAGTAACATTAAATTTCAGTCCAAATTCTACATTTGCATAGCAGCAATGTGTGTAATAATGAAGCACACATTTATGTAGCTGTAAGAGCACTAAGTTCAGATAAATTAGTCATGGTATTTCCAGCGGTAGGTAAATGGCTTGAGGGGAGATCCAGATGCAACACAGATCACATGTTTTACACTACAGAGAGCATCATGTTTGTTTAGCAATGGAAAAGATCAGATGTATTTAAAGTTTTCATAGAAAAAAACCCTCCTTTGCTCATAACTGACTATCATTTGCTGAAACATTATCCATCCCATGCCTGAGGCTGTGCAACTAGTCTGGGAAATCCCAAATTGTAGGACAACCAGGAATGATTAGGCTACAGAGACCTTGAGGCTTGTTCATGTCATTGTATGTTACTCATTTTAGATGCATATCTTTACTGCAGAGACAGCACATTTTTAGTGATAATATATCGGAAGTGATAAGGAAATATTCCCAATCACAATAATACACGACTGTCGGTTTTTGATCTAATACAGTATTGTAAGCTAGATCAGCCTTTTTCAACCAAGGTGCCCAGGCACCCTGGGGTGCCTTGAGGTTTCTTCAGGGGTGCCTTGGCAAAATGCCTAAAAATGTATCAAAAATTGAATATAAACCAGCAGGTGGATCAAGCCTGTCTTTTAGTTACACAAAGTTACAAAAGTTTTCATTATGCACCATTATGACTTTATAGACACTGGCATCCTAACAATCAAGGACATCATCAGTTAATAAGGAGCATGTCTGTTGCCTCCACAGCATCCTTGTTTGACCCTTCTGTGCCCCTCTCCCTCAGCACTGGGGTGACATTAGCTGACTGATGGAGAGAAGTTGAGGGAGAAGAGAAACATTGGAATACTAGTCAGTACCAGTGTGCAAAAGTGTAACCTCTAACATTGGACGTCCTACGTGTGGATGCTGTTGCATTGTGTAAAGCTATTAGAGTATTTTTTTTTTAGTTTTTTTAGAATGGAGTGCCTCGAGACTGTCCATAACTTTAAAGGGTGCCTTGAGATTGTTTAATTTTAAAGAGTGCCTCAAGTGAAAAAAGGTCGGGAAATATTGAGTTAGATGATTTTTAAAGGAGTAGCCAATGGTAGCTTTGGAGGTAGGTTTGCCAGTGTTTGAAATTCTGCAAGAATGGACCCAATGTCTACACAGAATCCTCAATAAGTTGTATCTAATCTCTCCCCCTTGTCACCGAAATACTTAGACATTTAGGGCCCATTTATCTGCATCTTGTGTTTCTGCATTGTACTGCCATTCATTTTGAATGCTGCTCCAATACATTAAGTCAATACACATGCATTGCAGCACACCACAATGCACAGCAAGGCACTATAGTAAGATGTGGTTTGTTAGAATTTTGTGAAGTTTTGTAGGTTTTCAGGACATTCTAGTCCATTTTTTTTATGGGCTGCCTTAAAGCAACACACCATAATGTGTGCTAATGCACCACAAAAATTTAATTGGGCCCTCAACAACTTTGTCCTCCTTCAGTTACTGATATAAATAATCTTTTTTAAAAACATATGTGATGCTTTTACTGTAGTATTTTCTAATGTCTTTTACCTGCTGTTATGTGCTGTTGTACAATTACCTCAAATAAGCCATAAACCCTCAGAGACCACAGTCTATACATTAACATTAATACCATGTTGCATACGTCCCCATAGTATATGAATAATGCCCGGACCTTGTGGGAATAGCACTTTCTGATGGACACTGTTGGCAATATTTTGGAATCTATGATATCACTAATACATTACTTAGCTATAACTGTGTGTAATATACTTATGCTATTTATTGAATGTTCTGTTTATTACAGTATTCAGTTCTGTGCTCTTGAAGAAGCGCCTGTGGCGTGCAACATGTCGAGCAAATCTCAGATACTGGCTGTTACCACCGCATAGCTTTTTGTCAAATACAGTACAATCGTATGTAAACAGGATTGGCACTTCCAATCAGTACTTAACTAATCCCTACACCACTAAGCTATGTATGGAGTGTATAACTTGTAAATGTGTGATTATGAGCTGAATTCTGTGTCTGTCTTTTTTACCTTTACATTTAAAAAAATCTTTAATAAATTAGATTTTAATTTACACCAACTACAGTGATTATTGTACCTAAAAAGTCCAAAGCCCAATCTATTTCTCTCTTTGCATATAACTATTACAGGACGTGGCACACGTAATATAGTATGTATCCGCATGACCACTATGTGCTGATACTTTAAGCATCTAATGAAATATAGCATATTTTTTATCATTGTGCATTTTTTGAGCCAGTAGTTTTATATTTAGACTCATTTTTTTACATTTTAAATGTTATTAGATTGCTTCTTTAATTAAAGAAGTCTGTTGTTTACACAACAAAATTACTTATCTCAGTAACTCATTCCTTAATAAATGACTCAAATAAAAGCAAGCAGTAGTATTGTGTTGTTTCTTTAGCTAACCTATAGTGCTCTGGAAACAAAGATTGCCACTATAAATTGTAAAATAAAAAAATAGTTTGAAACTTAAAAAAAATTAGACTGATCGAAATTCAGCCAATTCATCGGGAACCAAACAAATTTTGATCCATCTATGGTCAGGCTGGTTGTAGTGAAGTTGATCTATCGATCAACTTCACTACAACCAGCCTGTTCATTTTTTTTTGTATGACCTAACTGTGTTGATAGGGGATTCCAGAAAATTTCTTTCCTTCAACCCATGGTTGAAGAAAATAAGCTTGCATAATCTATGGCTTGCTTAAATTAAAGGGATCAAAGCATTATCATTTCTCTTTAGTACCCCAAGTTCCAGAAAATTTTTTTTAAAAATTGTTATTATTAGTTACGAATTTAAAGCAACTCTTAAATTCACTTTATAACGCAAATGGAATTAATTATCAATGACAACGAAAATCAAAGATCAAATAATAAAATGAAACAGGCTTTATAAATCACTCAAATGAAAAATATCCAAAAAAATGTGTCCAATATTTGTCAAAAAAACAAAAAAATGAATGCAAATGCTGATTCTTGCTGCTGGATCCGATGTTTGCCTAAACGACCAAGTGAAGGAGGCCTTATACCTGTTAGGCATCAAGGCACAGGAATTGCTATATCTCCAGAGAAATTCAGCTACTGTTGCTTTTTCAAGATCTCCCATAAATACCACTTTAATTTCTTAATTTGTAATGCCATATGTTTCTCGGCTAAATCCATTTTGTTTTTATTATCTTTCTGTGTGACATGACAGATTTGGCAAACTTGAATTATGCTAAAACTTTTAAAACAGAAACACAATAACACTTAGCTAACATAGTTGTGTCATATTAACTGCAACTAACATTTTCCTTGTTTTTACCAGTGGTAACTCCAGCAGTTATGAAACATATCCACATATTCTGCTTTGCATAAAGAAAACTGTTTAGTTTGGCAGTTGGAAACCTGAAATATGTGTAATGCTTCTACTTAACAAAATTCCCACTTTGGTCACAGCCGAGAAACATTTTCCATCTCATGCCTGGAGGTACTAAAACACACTAAGGAGCAGAAATGGATGACTCTGCACAGCTTGTTTAACCACTTCATCCCCCACCCTGTATATCCCCTATGGGCCTGTTTATTTGGCGATAATGTAAGATAATATATACATTTTTTTTCAGGTCAGAGAAGGCTTTCTTTTGGTGAAATTGTATTGCAAAAACTATTTTATTATCCATGCAATCTATTGACAAAAAAGGTAACAAAACTAAAAAAAAAAAAAGAATTTGTTCAGCATCAGTTTTAAAAAATAGCATTACGGTAAATAAACAATATACTTACGTTTACATTAGTCTTGTTTCGTAATGATGCTAAAGTTACAATTCTGGTCCAAGTGATTGCAAAGATTTTTTTAATTAAATATATATATATATATATATATATATGAATCTTGCTAATTATTAATGCAATACTAAAAAATAAACAAATAAATAAATAAATTAAACAAATAAAAAAATAACATATGTTAAAACAATAATGGATCAAAAAATACAAAATTTTAAAATTGTTTTAGGGGAAAAGAGGTTGCCATACTGAATTAAATTTTACAGAAAAAGGGCTGCAGATTGAAAAGAAAGGTCATTTTTAATAACATTTAATTACAATATGGCTTGTGTCACATTTGTATATGCTTTTTTTTGTTTTGTTTTTTCCCATGAAAGTGGAGTTTCCCTTTAAGTTATGTAGTGCCCAGGTGTTGCCACTGGCATCCAGTCTGACGAGTTATATTTCCAGGTTTCAGCATTTAGCCTTTTTTTATCTTGCTACAGAGCAGAAACTAATTGTTTTCACAGGCAAGAAGGTGTGTTCTGTAACATCTGCAGGAACCTTTGTTCTGGCCTTGGTCATATGCTCTTTGCAGAATTTGCACTGGCAGCCTAGTGATGTTACAGGCATACTGAAGGATGTTGTTTAGTTCAGCCAGTAGGTTCTATTGGTGCAAGCCTAACAGAAGTTCCAGCAAAGCATGAAGTCAACACACCCCCAATTCTTTGTAAAACCCTTTTTCTGCCAGGTTCTCTTTCAGGGCACCTTATTTTAGATGTTATCACATACTATTATAAAACTGAACTCTTTAAATGAACAAACTCTGACATGTAACTCTTTGAGGAGTTTTTCAGCTGTAAAAACTCTCTAATGCCCCGTACACACGGTCAGATTTTCCGATGGAAAATGTCCAATCGGAGCGTGTTGTCGGAAATTCCGACCGTGTGTGGGCTCCATCGGACATTTTCCATCAGATTTTCCGACACACAAAGTTTGAGAGCAGGATATAAAATTTTCCGACAACAAAATCCGTTGCCCGAAATTCCGATCGTGTGTACACAAATCCGACGGACAAAGTGCCACGCATGCTCAGAATAAATAAAGAGATGAAAGCTATTGGCCACTGCCCCGTTTATAGTCCCGACGTACGTGTTTTACGTCACCGCGTTCAGAATGATCGGATTTTCCAACAACTTTGTGTGACCGTGTGTATGCAAGACAAGTTTGAGCCAACATCCGTTGGAAAAAATCCTAGGATTTTGTTGTCGGAATGTCCGAACAAAGTCCGACCGTGTGTACGGGGCACTACTCTAATAAAAGCAACAGGGAACAGGAGTGGACTCCATGTCATTGCCTTACTCTGAACACTTATCAGGTTAGGAGAATTGTACTGAGGAGGAAAAACAACCTACATTAAGCCAGATCCTGCGGGTGGTACAAAAGTGTACAGCGTCTGTTAACAATTTGAACATCAGATTGGAGGGGGTGTCACGAATGTCACGAGTGTCTACCCAAATGTAGGTGGTCAGACACTATAGCTAGCTACTGTGTGCTTCACCTATAGCAGCCCCCTTTCCCATAAGACAAGCAGGCCTACCGGTACTTGGTTGACCCCAGAACTTGTACACAATGCTATAGTGTCTGGCCACCACGCCAAGGCAGACGTGAACTGAGTAAAGCAAACAGATACTTGCAGTTTAGCAGACAGATAGCGTGGTAAAAAGGCAGGCAGAGTTCAGGGAATAGTCAAATATCCTTTCCGAGGCTTGATCAGGAACAATGCAGGTATACTGTCTGTATCACAAGCAAGGGATAGAGTGTTCCGTTTGCTTATATTGGGTGACTGACCAGATCAATCACCTTCCAGGTGAACACAGACAGGGGGAATGCAACAGCCAACACCTGGATGCTGGAATGAGTAGCAGGAGCACTAAGTGATCCTGACAAGGGGATTGACTGAGGAAGTGGCTCTTCTAAGGCAGGATATAAAAAAAATCTGTGAAAGAACATTGGCTGTGGAGGGACGCATTAGCGATTTGGAGGATAAGCTGCCACCCTTGATCCATGAATCCCAATCACTGCTCACTTGGCGTATGACAACAGAGCTAAGGCCAATGACATTGAAAAGAGACTGAGATGTAACAATGTGCGTATAGTAGGGTTACCGGAGAAAGTAGAGGGCAGGGACCCTACTGCGTTTGTTGAACAATGGCTTTTAAATACTTTTGGTAAGGAGACGTTCACCCCCTTATTTACTGTTGAAATAGCCCACGAGTCCCCACCAGAGCTTTGCTGTTGAATGCTCCCCGGCCCATGTTGGCGCACATTTTGGAATGTTTGAGGCCTTGGTAGCCCTTTAAAAAGGATGATGGTGTCCACTGTCCTTCGCAAGTATCACCCTGCACTTTTTGGACTACAAGAAACATACCTCACCAGGGAATCTGTGAGTTGTATGGGTTATTCCTGGGTAGGCCGGGCAAACCACTCTGTTCACACCTCCTATTCTAGGGGGGTGAGCATCTTGGTGCATAAATCCCTTGACTTCCAGGAATTTCACTCACACATTGATTCAGAAGGATGCTATGTGTTTCTCTACTGCAAAGTGTATACAGGCACTTGTGTGCTGGCAATGATATATATACCGCCTTTGTTCTCCTCAGTAGTGCTGGGAGGATTAGAGTCCTTTGCATCATCTTACCCTGATGCCCCTATTTATATCTTGGGGGACTTTAATGGGATATTCGATCCTCCATTGGATAGACACCCTGCGACCAACGTAACATCTTCCGCTAGGGGCACCGCTCTTTCCAGATTTCTTGCAGAAATGGGATGGGTTGACATGTGGCATGTGAAACACCCTTATACACCCCAATTTTCGTGCTTCTCTAAAACCCACTTCTTTCTGTCCCGCATAGACCTCTGTGTGGGATCTGCATCCGCTCTCCCCCTAGTGAGTAGGATAGAGTATGCACAGAGAGGGGTCTCTGATCACGCTCCCTTAGTTTTTTGGCTCAAAGCAAAATTGCGGACTAATCTAAAAAGAGCTAACTTGTGGTTAAATGCATATTGGCTAGATTTATTGCCCTCTGATACTGACATTAGGTCCCAAATTGACATTTTTTCCACGAGAATGCATTATATGAGGATGGACTACTACGCTGGAATGCATTTAAAGCGGAGCGCCGCCGAAAAATTTTTTTTTAAAAGTCAGCAGCTACAAATACTGCAGCTGCTGACTTTTAAAACATGGACACTTACCTGTCCAGGGCGCCCGCGATGTCGGCACCCGAGGCCGAAGCGTCTCTCTGTCCTCGGGTGCTGCCGCCTCCATCTTCGGTAAGGGAATCAGGAAGTGAAGCCGTGCGGCTTCACTTCCCGGTTCCCTACTGCGCATGCGCGAGTCGCGCCGCGCAATACGAATGCTCCCTGCTGCCTCTGGGACCCGTGTGTTTCCCAGCAGGCAGCGGGGAGGGAGCAGGAAGTGGCGTAAATAACCGCAGATTCTGCGGCTATCCACGCCGGAAGTGGGTACAGATACCTGTAATATACAGGTATCTGTACCCCCCTCCCCCCTGAAAGGTGCCAACTGTGTCACCGGAGGGGGGGAGGAACCTGATGAGTGGAAGTTCCACTTTTGGGTGGAACTCCACTTTAAAAGAGAAGTATGTTTTTTTAAATTTGAGATTCATACTTACCTCGTAGATGGAGCATCAGACCGATGCTGCAGCTGTCCCCCGCCGTCTCTGCACTGAGAACCGAGCCACCGAACACCGCGGATGGCTCGGTTCTTACTCCTCCCCAAGGAGGGGGGAGGAGTACTGAGCTGTGGAGGGACGGGGAGCGGCCGTCTCAGCGGCTTACTGAGACTGCCATCAATCAAGGCAGCTGGCGGATCCAGACTTGGAAGTCGGGATGACGCGCTGCCTCGACTGATGGCAGTGTCGTCAGCGGAGAGCAGACTTCACAACCCTCTCCGCTGAAAACGGATCACAGAAGAGCAAAACAAATTGCACTCCTGTGACCCTTAGGAGAAGCCCAGCCTAAAAAGCTCAGGCTGAACTTCTCCTTGAAGTGCTTTCTTAGGGGGGGGTGTGTTTATATCCACTATAAATGGTATTAAATCTAACACAAGGGCACATGAGGAACAGTTGACTAGACACATTAGGGAATTGGAGCAGCAGTATGCCAATCCAACAGAAAGCCTTTTGACCGCACAATTAGAGTAGAAGTAGAGCAGTTAAAGTAGAGCAGTGCTGAATTGCAAAAAATGGTCTGGTCATGAATCGGGTAAAATCTTTTGGAGCTCAAGTGGATACATTTCCAGCATTAGGATTTAGTGACACACCAAGGGTGGCAATCATTTCTTTCCTTAAAAAAAAATTGTGTACAAGGAAGAGGATATGGTACCTAATAACAAATTTTCTGAGTATGATTTTGATCATACATCTTATCTGCCTACATGCCTGTATGCAGGCAACCAAAAGTTATGGAGCACGTTCTGTTAACATGTCTTTATTTCACATGGAAGTCTCTGATGATCACCCAACCTTGCACATTTTGCCCAACAGGAGCTCAATCGTAGGATGATAACTCAATCTAGGATCTATACTGGCTAATGCATTTTACCCAACAAGAGCTTAATTATAGGATTATCGCCCCACCTAGCTGATGCATTCGGGCCTTGCTGGGCAAAACAGAAGTGAGGATCTGAGGTGATGTGATCTTTCATGGGGAATAAAGATGTTGTAACCGAACTTGGTGTGTGATGTTTACTCGATATTGTTTGGTGGACTGTGATGAGAGATGGGCCTGCATCCAAAGTGTAAAGCTGTTAGCCAAGCGTGGACTTTGCGTGTTGGATTGTTTTTTAGCTGAATATAGGCTAGTTAGGATGTTGGCACTATGAAGACATTGAGGCATATTGCTTATTTTTACCGTATCATCTAGCATGTAAGGAATCATGGGGGTTGCAGGGGTCACAACTGCAACCTCGCCCATGCTCTAAGGGGGCCCGTGCGGCCTCCCTCTTACGTTAGATGTTATGCCTGTGTTATGTCGGCAGCGGCGCACACTGTCACATCGGGGCACTCGTGAGGAGCTCAGCTGTCACAGGCAAGATAAGGAGAAGCACATCACAGCAGACAGAGATCCAGCCCCACCCCCAGCAGCCTACCAGGCGCTCTCATTGGGGTTGACTCGCACTGAGCATCCCGGAGGGGTGGGCAGGGCCGTCATAATCAGCAGGGGGCGGGGGCTACACTTTCCCCATCCTTTCAGCTTTGCAAATATGTACTGCTTGACAAAGTCTATTGGGTCCGCGGGGGGGCCCAGTGGGGTGGGGGAGGCTGCCTATAACACTCCCCTGTCATCCAATCAGTTGTGATTGTCCCTCTAGGATCTTCAATATCTTCCGAGGAAGCCGGGGTTGGTGGGCAGAGCCGGGGTGTGGTTGCCTCCTCCACTCCTCCCAAAGACTTGTTCACAGGCTGATCCCGCGGCAGAAAGAGGAGCGAACACAGCAGCCCCTGGTGTCTGCATCTCCAGCCATGCAGTAAGTGATTGAGCAAACTGTCACAGTATACAGCCCTAACCTGCCACTATACCACCCCAAACTGCCAACAAACCACTCTATTCCACCCAAACCTGCCACTATACTGCCCAATACTAACCTCCCACTATACCACCCCAACCTGCCTCCATACCACCCTATACCACCATACCACTCTATACCACCCCAACCTGCCACTATACTGTCAAATACTAACCTAACCTGCCACTATACTACTCCAACATGCCACTATAGCGCCATATACTACCCTAACCTGCCACTATACCACCCCAACATGCCACTATACCACCCTATACTACCCTAATCTGCCACTATACCACCCTAACCCACCCCAACCTGCCACTATAACGCCCTATACAACCCCAAACTGCCACTATACTGTCCAATACTAACCTAACCTGCCACTATACTACTCCAACATGCCACTATAGCGCTATATACTACCCTAACCTGCCACTATACCACCCCAACATGCCACTATACCGCCCTATACTACCCTAACCTGCCACTATACCACCCTAACCTGCCACCATACCACCCTATACCACCCCAACCTGCCACTATACCGCCAAATACTAACCTACCACTATACCACTCCGACATGCCACTATACCACCATATACAACCCTAACCTGCCACTATACCATCCCAACCTGCCAATATACCACCTCAACCTGCCACCATACCATCCTATACTAACCTAACCTGCCACTATACCGCCCTATACTACTCTATCCTGCAACTATACTGCTATATACTATCCTAAACTGCTACTATACCACCCCAACCTGCCACTATACTACCCCAACCTGGCATACTGCATATCGGCTTCCCTCCCACCCTTTACTTTTACTCACTTTAATCGGCAGTCTTGTGATGAGGTCCACCTTTGGGTCTCCATGTTACTACGGACATGATGTGGACACTTTCCACTGGCTGACCGGCAGCAGAGGTCTTTCAGGATACAAAAGAGAGTCTGCTGGCAGTAGATAACATCAGTGTTAAGGGACTGTTGGGGATTGGCAGGCGTTGGCACATTATAACTTTGTCATAATCTAAGATTATAAAGTAATATATACATAATTTTGGGACAAAGAATGCTTTCTTTTGTCAATATTGTGTCACAAAATGTATTTTATTTTCTATTTAATCTATAGAATAAAACACGTAACAAAATGAAAAAGTGTATTTTTTTCTATATTAACTGTGTTTATTTTAAAATAAGTGATACTGTAGATAAAAAAAAAAAGTTTTGTTCAAAAGTTTGATTCAATGCATTTCTGATAAAAGGCTCTTTTTTACAATTGTGCATGTTTTTTTATGTGACACTAAACTCAAAAATGGAAAAAAAATGTAAAAACTTATGTGTATATATATATATATATATATATATATATATATATATATATATATATATATATTATAGTTTAAAAAATTAGAGAAAAAAATGAGCAGGAACTCATTTTATTTAACCACTTCAATACTGGGCACTTTCCCCCCTTCCTGCCCAAGCCAATTTTCAGCTTTCAGCACTGTCCCTGTTTAAATGACAATTGCGCGGTCATGCTACAACATTTTTATCATTTTGTTCCCACAAATAGAGCTTTATTTTGGTAGTATTTGATCACCTCTGGGGTTTTTATTTTTTGCTAAACAAATAAAAAAAGACTGAAAATTTGCACAAAAAAAAAGTTTTTCTTTGTTTCTATTATAAAATTTTGTAAACAAGTACGTTTTCTCTTTCGCTGATGGGCACTGATAAGGTGGCACTGATGAGCATGGATGAGGTGGCACTAATAGGCACTGATGATGGGCACTGATATGCAACACTTATGTGCCTGATAGGTGGCACTGATAGGCACTGATAGGTGGCACTGATATGCAGCACTGATGGGCACTCATAGGCGGCACATATGGGCACTCATAGGTAGCACTGATGGGCACTCATAGGCGGCACTGATGGGCACTGAAAGGCTGCACTGATGGGTACTTATGGGTGGCACTGATGGGCACTGATAGGCGGCACTAATGGGCACTGATAGGTGGGCACTGATGGGCACAGATGGGAACTGATAGGTGGCAATGATGGACACTGATGAGTGGCACTGATTTGCACTGATAAATGGCACTGATGGGCATTGCTGCTATTAAGGCACTGGCAGGTATTGCTGGTGGGCACTAATTGACATTATGTGTGGGCACACATTGGCATCCTGTGTGGGCACACATTGCCTACCAAGGCCACCAGAGATGCCATACCTGGTGATCATCAGTGGTGGCCATCCCTGGTGGCATCCCTGGTGGTCCTGGGCAGGCATCCGCGGGGGGTTGCTTTGATAAATAATCAGCGCAGACCCCCCCCGTCAGAGGAGCAGCTGATTGGCTCTCCTCTACTCGCGTCTGTCAGACGCGAGTGAGGAAAAGCCAATAAACGGCTCTTCCTTTTTACATCTTGATCAGCTGTGATTGCATACTTACCAACTGTCCCAAAATTTCCCGGGACATTCCCGGGATTTAGACTTTTTTCCCGATTTTATTAATTTCCGGGAAATGTCCAGAGAAATCCACTTTTTCCTGATTTTTTGCCGCCGCCGCTAGAGGTCTGCGGCCAGCAGAGACAATGTTTTTGAGAAGTGGAGTGGAGCTGGGTGGCTACAATAGAAACCGAGCTGCTGCGGCACCGCCCACCCCCCGCTTTGCCCCACCCACCCTCCGCCCTGCTCTGCCCATCCCCGCCCCGCCCCACTCCTCCCTGCTGCCAGTCTGTTATGGAAAGGGGCGGGGGGTGGGCGGTGGGTCTATTGTAACCAGGCGGCCGGCGGAGACATTATTTTGTTCCCCCTTGGCCTTCTGTAATGGCGGCGGATTCACCGCTGGGGACACCTGATGTGAGGGGGGCTACACTGAGGACTCCTGATGTGAGGGGGCTCCACTGGGGACTCCTGATGTGAGGGGGGCTCCGCTGAGGACTCCTGATGTGGGGGGGCTCCACTGGGGACTCATGATGTGAGGGGGGCTCCGCTGGGGACTCCTGATGTGAGGGGGGGCTCCGCTGGGGATTCCTAATGTGAGGGGCGCTCCACTGAGGACTCCTGATATGAGGGGGGCTCCACTGAGGACTCCTGATGTGAGGGGGGCTCCACTGGGGACTCCTGATGTGAGGGGGGCTCCGCTGAGGACTCCTGATGTGAGGGGGCTCCCCTGAGGACTCCTGATGTGAGGGGGGCTCCGCTGAGGATTACTGACGTGAGGGGGGCTCCACTGGGGACTCCTGATGTGAGGGGGCTCTGCTGAGGACTCCTGATGCGAGGGGGGCTCCAATGGGGACTCCTGATGTGAGGGGGCTCCGCTGAGGACTCCTGATGTGAGAGGGGGCTCCACAGGAGACTCCTGATGTGAGGGGGCTCTGCTGAGGACTCCTGATGCGAGGAGGGCTCTGCTGGGGACTTCTGATGCAAGGGGGGAGCTCCGCTGGGGACTCCTGATGCGAGGGGGGATCCGCTGGGGACTCCTGATGCAAGGGGGGCTCCGCTGGGGACTCCTGATGTGAGGGGGGCTAAGCTGGGGACTCCTGATGCGAGGGGGGCTATGCTGGGGACTCCTGATGCGAGGGGGGGCTCCGTTGGGGACACCTGATGCGAGGGGGGCTCCGCTGGGGACTCCTGATGTGAGGGGGGCTGATGTAAGGGGGGCTCCGCTGGTGACATC
The DNA here is from genome assembly GCF_042186555.1 of Aquarana catesbeiana. Classification (NCBI taxonomy): domain Eukaryota; kingdom Metazoa; phylum Chordata; class Amphibia; order Anura; family Ranidae; genus Aquarana; species Aquarana catesbeiana. The sequence goes on along the minus strand of NC_133325.1, from coordinate 80,523,202 downwards.
TGATGTAAGGGGGGGCTCCCCGCTGGGAACACCTGATGTAATGGGGGATCCGCTGGGAACATCTGATGTAAGGGGGGCTCCACTGGGGACATCTGATATAAGGAGGGACTCTGCTGGGGGCACCTGATGTAGGACAGACTCTGCTGGGGGCACCTGGTGGCATCTGGTGGCAGGTCACGTGGCAGGTGACACGCTCAGGGGTCCCACTGATTCTGGATTATGGTGAGTTGAATGAGTATAAGTATACCTATTTTTTTTTTACATAGGTGAGAAAAGACTCGGAGGACACCACTCATCAGAGGAGACCACGAACCCCCTACCTCAGGAAGAGGTGGAAATGCCACAAACACAACAGGAGGAGAAGGAGGAAGACGTGGTGGAAATTGTCACCACAACCGGTGAGTGTCTGCGACCACAGGCTCAGGTAAGAGATGGATGCCGGCATATTTATAATACATGGTGTGTTTTTGTTTCTATATTTTTAGGTGATCGTGATGTTGTGGATGAAGGTCATTTCACCAGTGAAAGTGCCCAGATCCTGATCGGGAAGATCATCGGGTGTAATAGGGACTTGGAAAACATCAAGCAAAACATCAATGATGTTCTAAACAAAATGAATAACATTGCAAAATGAAGAACATCATTGATGTTTTAGGGAGAGTTTAAAACCCCTCGAAATCCAGAATTATTTCATTTTTTAGCTCCGGAGAATTTTTTTTTTTGACATATTCTCGAAAAGCCAAATTTTAAAGATGCACACAGTGTGTCAACAAGTGCTATCTGCCATCACGCGAGATCAATGTATGCGTTTTGGGGGTGCAACCCCTTCCTCAATAATAAAGTAGCTGAGAGGAAGGGGTTGCACCCACAAAACACATCCATTGATCCCCCATGATGGCAGCTAGCACATGTTGACATTCGGCAATTTGTGTGCATCTTCAAAATTTGGCTTTTCCAGGGGTGACTTCACCCCATCTAAATATCAAACATAGTTTATAAATACTGTCTGATTTATAAATAATGTCTGATATTGCCTTCAATTTCCACAAAAGTTGAACTTTGTACGTTCCAGATTTGTGTATTTCTTGTTGGTTTTAAACATGCCTGTTTTACCTTAAAAGGACATTTCTACTTTTATTAATAATGTGACCTCAAAATTTTTTAAACAACAAAAATGTTGGTTTGTTTTAAAAACCTTTTATAAATGCACATGTGATTGTGCTTTTATTAAAAAGAGTGTTAATCAACAATGTGTGGCTTCTTCTTTCAATGCTCAAAAACTTTTTTTTGCTGTCAAATTGGTGTTTTCTGTGACAATGGGGGTTATTTCCTAAGGGCAAATCCACTTTGCACTACAAGTGCAGTTTCAGTGCAGTCTCAAGTGCACTTGTAGTGCAAAGTGTCTTTGCCTTTAGTAAATAACACCCAACAGTGCCTTAGAATTTTACACAATCACGTCATTTTCAGGACCCCCCAAATTTCAGTTATGGTCAGCTAAAAGAAACACAAGCAGTAAATGTAAGCAAAGATTTGTTCAGTTTAAAATATTTTTTTTTTTAAATGTCTCAGACATTTGGCGCAAGGATATTAATATATCCAGACTTTTCCCCTGAGCTACAGAGACAAAGAGCTACTCTTGCAGAGTGTAAGCGGAGGCTACAACAGTTTAGAATCAATTATGCGTTACTTTATCTCGCACGTCTACGAATATCAGCCCTGGGGGAAGTCAGGTTTTTTAATGCCCCTACAGAAGCAACAGCATGGCTAAAGAAGAACGAAGGAAGATTACAGCGGGGGGAAAAAAATTGAGGAGACCAGTAGTTTACAGTGACTTTCTCAATCTAAGGTCCGGGACTTTTTTTTTCCGTCTCTATTCCTCTCCAGGACTTATGATGGGTTTTATATATATGCAAATAGGGGGCGGGGGGGAGTTTATATTTATAAATTTATATTCACATTGATTATGCTGGGGATAGTTCCCCTCTTATTAGGTTTGGGTAGCACTGAAATTTCACTTTAGGGGGTTATGACGGTCACAATAGAAGCCATCAGGTTGGGCACAAAATTGGGCAAAGGGGTAATGAATAATCAGATTGGTGGGGGGGAGAGTTGGGGAGTCGGGGGGGGGGGTGTGGGGAGGGGGTTGGAGTGAATGTGTGGTTGTGTGGGAACACAAGGGGGGAAGAAAATTGGTATGGTTTGATATGGGAGATTTCGTGTTTGTTCAGATAGGAGTAATATTTAGATTTAAAGGGGAAAGGTCATTATATTTTAGGCACAAGAGAATGTGGGATAGGTTAGAGGATATCCTGAGAGGAGAAAGGGTACAGGGCCTGAAGAATGATGGGTACTAAAGGTGGTAGAAGTAAATCCCCAGATTTAATAAAACAAGTTAAAATATGCTCATGGAATGTGCGGGGGGTAAAAAATAGGTCTAAAAGACAGGCAATTTTTTCTATGGCTGATAAAGGGAGAGTTAAAATACTCTGTCTGCAGGAGACACACCTGGTGAAGGATACAATCAGGGCCCTGGAACATAGGAATTATCAGGTGCAGTATCACTCCACCTATTCTTCCTATTCAAGAGGTGTGAACATACTGATAAGCTCGGGTTTAGTTTTCTCCTGCAGCCAGAGTAAGGTAGACGAGAATGGATGGTATATTTTTCTCTTGTGTACAATTGAAAGCAGAGTATGTGTATTGGCCAGCGTTTACATCCCTCCTCCATTTAGTATGGAAATCTTGGATGATTTAACTAGATTTATGGCAGATCTCCCAGGGGTGCCGGTTATAGTGGTTGGAGATTTTAATATGACTATGAACAACTGTATAGATAGGTTTCCACCGAAAATCATTAGCGATGGGGCACCTAATGGTCCACTCCTACAATATTGTGAGGAGATAGGGTTGGTGGATATCTGGAGGAGGAGGCATCCTGGAGTGAGACAGTATTCATGTCACTCCAGGACATATGCCACTTTGTCTAGAATCGACTTCGTGCTGGAAAATGGGGAGGCACTGAATGTAGTGGAGGAGATAGTTTATGAGCCGAGAGGGATTTCGGACCACTCACCAGTGTTTTTTTTAATAAAGGCGGGGAGGTGTTATAGTGGAGGTGACTGGAAAGTAAATCCCTTTTGGCTTGAGATTATCGAGGATACTGGGGTCATTATGGATAGTCTGGTGGAATTTATAAATGTAAATCTAGGAACGGCCCCATTAGGGATAATATGGGATTCCCTGAAGGCTTTTCTTCGGGGAGTCCTAATACAAAAAAATTCCCATGCCAAAAAGCAATCACAGGTTAAAGAGATAAAAGCAAAAGAGAGGGTGAGAAGTGCTGAAGTGCAATATGTGGAGGCACCAACCCTAGCTAGTTATGAAACCTGGGTAGAGAGGCAAGATAACTATAGGAGAGTGGTCTTAGAGAAAATGGAAAGGAAAAATTAATTTCAGAGACAGAGTTTTTTTGGAGAAGGTGAGCAAGTTGGGAAAACTTTGTCTCTGACTGTTAAGGCAAATGGACCCTCAGCCACTATACCAGCAATTGAGGGTAAGGAAGGAACAATTAAAAAAGCCACCCCGGAAATACTAGAAGAATTGAAAAATTATTTTGAAAACTTATATAGTACAGCTCAAACAAAGGTAGAAGGGGAAATGTGTGATTTTTTTGGGGAAATTTAAAATAACCCCCTTATCAAAAGAAGAAAGGGAAGTGTTGGATGCCCCATTGACACTGGAAGAGTTGCAAAGGGTAGTAGCAGACATGGCAAATCAGAAAGCACCGGGTCCTCATTGGGAAACTTGGAGTTCCTCTAAATATGCCTCCTCACATGTGTGAAAATTATTCCAACTTCTATACTACTGAAATGCTACCATCAAATGTCTAATGGTACAATCCAATGTTGAGTATGGTCATATATGATATGGTATTATAGTTAGCACACAACATAGCAATATTACTCAGGTTTCCTCATATTTCAGGACTGAGGAAGTCTAACTGTTATAAATAAGTCATTCTAAGTTTAATATTGTTGATTAATAACAAGACTACAGGGAACTTACGTGGTATTATATTGAGGGGACCCTCAGTAAGGTCCTTTCAGGGATAACTTTGAAAACTTCAGCAGAAAGTCTGTCTACAGTGTGTACCCATAAGGGGTGACAGGCTTGACAAATACATAACGCTTAAAGGAGGATATTTCTTAGTAACCCTACCAGCTTATCCTTTTTACCCTACTAATGTAGTAAGTTCCTGAATGTCGAACAATATGTACAAATATGAAATGTACAATATGCTTGTATTTTGTATACTATGGAAAAAATTACCAATAAAAATCTATTGTTTTAAAAAAAAGAAAGCACCGGGTCCTGACGGTCTACCCATAGAAATATTTAAGAAGTATGGGGAAGTTTTACTTCCTAAACGTTTAACGGAGCTGTGGAGGATAGGAAACTATCTATATCTATGACAGAATCCATAATAATTGTTTTGCTGAAAGAGGGGAAAAATCCGCTTGACGTGACTTCGTACAGGCCTATATCGCTGTTATGTTCAGATGCGAAGATCTTGGCAAAAGCTTTGGCAACGAGGCTGAATACAAAAATTTCTAAAGTAATACATTCAGACCAAACCGGGTTCATACTGGATAGATCTACAAGCACGAACATAAGGCGAGTGTACCTAAATATGCAATTGCCAATAGAGAATAGTGGCAAGAGAGCCGTCCTTTCATTAGACGCAGCTAAAGCCTTTGATTGTCTGGAGTGGCATTATATGTGGAAGGTATTAGCCGAATTTCAATTTGGCCCTAACTTTGTCCACTGGCTCAGTCTATTATATGACAGTCCAAGGGCCAAGGTTAGGGTTAATGGTGAATGCTCGGAGTGGTTTCAATTGAGGAGGGGAACGAGACAGGGGTGTCCTTTGTCGCCCCTGCTCTTTGTCCTGGCAATGGAGCCATTGGCTATCGCTTTGAAGTCTACCCAAGAGATACAGGGTTTTAAAAGAAGGTGGGGGGGGGATAAAGTCGCTATGTATGCGGATGATATTTTGTTGTTCTTGGCGGATACACAGGCTTCCCTGAAGGTAGCTATCGGTATAGTTAAGGAATTTGGTTACTTCTCTGGGCTAACAATTAATTGGGAAAAATCTGTACTTTTGCCAATAGATCCTCTCATAGAGCCACTCCCACAACAAATATCCCAAATTAAAGTAGTAAGTCAAATGAAATATTTGGGTATTACTATAACAAGAGATCCAGAGCAGTACATAACTGGAAATGTGGTTCCACTTATGAAAAAATTAAAACAGAAAAGTCGGGTGTGGGGTCGTTTGCCTCTCTTGGTAGCCTGGCGCTGCAATTTAATTAAGATGGTTTGGTTGCCACAAATATTATATGTAATACATAACTCTCCAGTGTGGATTCCTAAGCACTGGTTTAAAAAAATGGACAGTGTGTTTAGAGAGTTAATTTAGAAAAATGGGGTGGCAAGGATCAGCTTGCTGGCGTTGTGGCGGCCGGGGCAGATGGGAGGTATGGGAGTGCCGGATCCAAGTTGCTATTTCCTGGTGTCCCAAATGCAGTATGTGGGAGGCAGTAATAGGCCAGGTGAAAGGGGAGCAGGGTGTAATTTATTGCTGAATGATACTAGCCATGACACGACATGATTCATTTTGCGCCCCCCCCACCCCAAAGCACCTTGTTCCCATGTTAATGAGGACAAGGGCCCTTCCCGACAACCCTGGCCGTTGTTTGTCGGGGTCTGTGGGCGGGGGGCTTATCGGAATCTGGGAGCCCCCTTTAATAAGGGGGCCCCCCACCCTATGTGAATGAGTATGGGGTACATTGTACCTCTACCTATTCACCTTGAAAAAAGTGTCAACAATAAAACACACTACACAGGTTTTTAAAGTAATTTATTAGGCAGCTCTGGGGGTCTCTTGCGACTTCGGGGGTCTCTTCCTTCTTCTCCGCGCTCTCCGGCCTCTTCTCTGCACTCTTCGGTTCTTCTGACGCTGTTCGGTATCTTCTGCTGGGCTCCTCCGCTATCTTCTGCTCTTTTGCCCACTCTTTTGCTAGTGGAGGCCTGGTCTTCTCCGTCTTCTTCTTCCCTCTTCTCTTCTTCCGATGTTGACACAACGCTCTCTTCTGCTGTAATTCCCTGTGCGCGGTGCGCAACAACTTATATAGGCATGAGGCGTGGTCTCGGGTGATGTCATCCGGTGACCCCACCCCCTTATGATGTTGCCACCCAGGGCATGATGGGACGGAGACGTCATAAGGGGCGGGGTCACCGGATGACATCACCCGGTGGCCACGCACCATGCCTATATAAGTCATTGCGCACCGCGCACACGGCATTACAGCGGGAGAGAGCGTCGTGTCAACATCGGAAGAAGAGAAGAGGGAAGAAGGCGACGGAGAAGACCGGGCCACCACTAGCAAAAGCGCGGGCAAAAGAGCAGAAGATAGCCGAGGAGGCCGGCAGAAGACACCGGAGAGCGGGAGAAGAGGCCGGAGAGCGCGGAGAAGGAAGTGACCCCCGAAGTCACAAGAGACCCCCGGAGCTGCCTAATAAATTACGTTAAAAACCTGTGTAGTGTTTTATTTTTGACACTTTTTTTAAGCTGAATGGGTAAGGGTACAATGTACCCCATACTCATTCACATAGGGTGGGGGGCCAGGATCTGGGGGCCCCCTTATTAAAGGGGGCTCCCAGATTCCGATAAGCCCCCTGCCCGCAGACCCCGACAACCAACAGCCAGGGTTGTCGGGAAGAACCCTTGTCCTCATCAACATGGGGACAAAGTGCTTTGGGGTGGGGGGCACAGGGCCCCCCTGCCCCGAAGCACCTACCCCCCATGTTGAGGGCATGCGGCCTGTGCGGTTCAGGAGGAGGGGCACTCGCTCGTCCCCACCCCCTTTCCTGACCAGCCGGGCTGCGTGCTCAGATAAGGGTCTGGTATGGATTTTTGGGGGGGAACCCACACCATTTTTTCGACAAAGAGGGTTCCCCTTAAAATCCATAACAGACAGAAGGGGCTGGTATCGTCCGAGGGGGGGAACCCCATGCCAATTTTTTTTTCATTTCATCCTCAGCACACAAATTGCACCGCAAATCGGATAATGATGATCTGACTTCTGGTGAGACTTCTATTCAAATCAATAGGCTTCCATAACCATTGATTTTGAATAGAGGCAGAGAAATGCTGAATGAGGCTTAACGCTCTTTTTACAGCGTTAACCCTCGTTTAACACCTTTTACTGGTGTCTGGCGTTTCCAGTACTGCTCTTGAATGCGATTTTATGGCGTTCAGAAAACAGCCCATAAACTCCACTGCTGATAAACATCCAACAACGTTCATGTGTGCATGGACACATAGGATAACATAGGGTGGAGTTTATGGGCTTTTAAAAAAAACGCCCAAACTCCAAAAAACGGCCGTTTATGAGCTCCAGTGTGCATGGAGCCTAACTATCCGCAAATTGTCGTTTGACAAACACGAACATAGTGACGTACTACGAGAGTATAAAGAGGAAGTTTATTTCGCAAGCGCCACCCTTTGGGCCCCTTATGCTAATTTCGTGTTAGTAGAAGTTAGTAGAAGTTTGGTGAGTGTTAATTCGCAATTTTCAGATCGTACAAAACAAATGCCTTTTAAAATATGTTACTACATATAACTACAACATAACTACATCAGTATCACCAGCAAAGCAGCTTCATTATTATCCCATTAACCACTTCCCATCCCAGCCATAGTCATATGACGTCCGCAGGAGGGATCTCCCATCCTGGACTGGCATCATATGACGTTCTGGGCTTCCCGGCTGTCTGGGGGGCACTCAGGATCTGATGCGCGTGCCCTGACATGTCTTGTCAGGTGAGAGGAGACCGATCATGTGTTCCCAGTACAGAGAAACACTGATCGGTCTCCTCCCCTTGTGAGTTCCCTCCCCCTACAGTTAGAATCACCCCCTAACAATTAACCCCATGATCTCCCCCTAGTGTTAACCCCTTCCCTGCCAGTGACATTTATACAGTAATCAATGCATTTGTATAACACCGATCGCTGTATAAATGTGAATGGTCCCAAAATAATGTCAAAAGTGTCCGCCGCAATGTTGCAGTCACAATAAAAATCGCAGATCGCCGCCATTACTAGTAAAAAAAAAATATTAATAAAAATGCCATAAAACTATTCCCTACTTTGTAGACGCTATAACTTTTGCGCAAACCATTCAATATACGCTTGTTGAGATTTTTTTTACCAAAAGTATGTAGAAGAATACATATCGTCCTAAACTGAGGAAAATTATTTTTTTTTTTTTAAACAATTGGGATATTTATTATAGCAAAAAGTAAAAAATATTGTGTTTTTTTTCAAACTTGTCGCTCTTCTTTTGTTTATAGTGCAAAAAATAAAAACCGCAGAGGTGGTCAAATACCACCAAAAGAAAGCTCTATTTGTGGGGAAACAATGATAAAAATTTCATTTGAGTACAGTGTTGCATGACCGCGCAATTGTCATTCAAATTGCGACAGCGCTGAAAACTGAAAATGGGCTTGGGCAGGAAGGGGATGTATTGAAGTGGTTAAAGAAGATGAAAATGTGCGCTGCATTTCGACATTTCATCAGCTGCCACATCACGAATGTTAATTCTACATTTACATCATGTAAATTACGAACGGTAGTTTACAAGACCAAACTCTTCCGGCTCGTTGCTTGATTCCAAGGATACGTGGTTGTACTTTCGACTTTTGTGTGACCGATTTCTGTACTGACCATCTGAAAATCAGACGTTGAGTTCACATCAGACAAAAGTTTTATAGCCTGCACATCCAGCTTTTGTCTGATGTAAAAGTCAAATCGTCTGTCAAATGCACCGTACTAATGATCTCAGCAGCTTAGAAGTGGCGGGAGTGTTAAGATTAGCAGGGATGTTGAAGTCACCAAGAATGATTGTTGGAATTTCAGAAGAGAGAAAGTAGGGTAGCCAGGCAGAGAAGTCGTCAAGGAAGCTTGATACCGGTCCAGGGGGCCGATAGATCACAGTAATTCTCAATGAACCTGGAGAAAATAGACAAATACAGTGAGCTTCAAATGAGGAGAGGGACAGAGAGGGGCGTGAATGAAGAACCTGAAAAGTGCTTTGAGGGGATAGGAGGATTCCAACACCACCTCCTTTCCGTCCGCTAGGCCTGGGAGAGTGAGTCCACAGTTATAGGAGGGGGCAGTGACCAGTTGTTTATACCTGTTAATCTTGCCAGAAATCCAGTGCTGTTCTGTGTTCTAAGCACTCTACAATGTTATTAGTCTTGCCCAATGTACTTTAAGAAAATACAAATGGAGATGAGGAGTCATCCACATGGTCCCTGTGTGCTGGGATGACTGATTTCTGCACATCCCCATTACCGGTTCAGCCCCGGAAGATTTTATACCCTTCCTGACCAGAGCACTTTTTACAATTTGGCACTGCGTGGCTTTCACCTGAAAATTGCGTGGTCGTGCAATGCTGTGCCCAAATGAATTTTCGAAAATTCCCACAAACAGAGCTTTCTTTTGGTGGTATTTGATTACCTCTGCGGTTTTTATATTTTGTGCTATAAACAAAAAATGAGCAACAATATTTTTTACTTTTTGCTATAATAAATATCCCCAAAAATGTTTTTAAAAAACAAATTTCTTCATCAGTTTAGGCCGATATATATTCTTCTACATATTTTTGGTAAAAAAAACCCCGCAATAAGCGTATATTGATTAGTTTGCGCAAAAGTTATAGCGCCTACAAACTATGGCATTTTTATTATTATTATTTTTTTTTTACTAGTAATGGCGGCGATCTGCGATTTTTAGTGGTACTGCGACATTGCAGCGGACAGATCGGACACTTTTGACACATTCTTGGGACCATTAACATTTATGCAGCGATCAGTGCTATAAAAATGCGATCAAGGGGTTAATTGTGTTCCCTAGTTAGTGTTTCTAACTGTATGGGGATAGGACTGACTGGGGGAGGAGACATATCTTTGTTCCTACTTACTAGGAACACACGATATGTCTCCTCTCTCCTGACAGAACGGGGATTTGTGTGTTTACACACACAAATCCCTGTGCTGACTCTCATGCCCACGATCGTGCGTGGCCCGTGGCGATCGCTCCCGCCGGCCACCCGCATCGGGTCCCCTGCCGTGCCGCGGGCGCGTGCCTCCAGTGGCTCTTAAAGGTAACAAAGTACCCATACGTTGTTTTGCTCAGCCATGCCATTCTGCCGACATATATCGGCGTGAGCCGGTCGGCAAGTGGTTAAAGAACCCTAAAACTGGCTTTCAGGGAGAAGATGACAGCACTGGCAAGAGGTACCTAGAGAACTTTGGATTTTAGAGAGGAGGTACTGACTTTATTTTCCACTTTAACTTCTTCACTGATTTGGCAGGAACTAATGTGTTAAATGCTGAACTGAAATCAATAAATAAGATCCTAACACATGTTTGAGTGCTCAGGTTGTGTCAAAGCAGTATGCAATAGAAATTGCATTGTCTGTCGATCTGTTTGATCGATAGGCAATCTGATACTTATCCAGATCAAGAGGGATTCTTGCTTTAAGATGTGACACTTTGAGAAGGAGCTGCAGGTTGTTGCAATGACATTTTAAATATATCAGTGAATACACATGCTAACTGATCTGCACCTACCCTTGGTATATGGCCTGACACCACGTCTGGTCCTGCTGCCTTTCTGAGGTCAATCATCTTCAAACTTGATATGATCTCATGGGTTTTTAATGCCAATATATGTTCCTCCTCCACAGGTTCTTATTATGGGTTTAGATCCTTAGGGTCCTTTCACACAGGCTGTCCAATCAGGTCCTACTGTCAATCTTTCAGGCAGACCTGATTGGACCTTGCAGTCTCCCCTATGGATCGGCGGTTGTCAGCAGACACATGTTATCCCATTTGATCCTGTCTGCGAAATCAACCAATTTCCCCATAGATGAGAGCGAGACTGTGTCCTGGAGCAATCCCCCGCTGAGCAAGCGGATTCCGTTAGGCGGAGGCGCCTGTGTGAAAGGGGCTTTACATAGAGTAAAAAATTGGTTTAATCACTTGAGCTCAGGTTTTACCCCCCTTCATGACCAGGCCATTTTTCTGCTATTCAGCCATGTGCTACTTTAATTAGCGATTGGTCGTGCAATACTGTACCAAAATTAACAAAATAAAACATATTAAGAGCATCCAGAAACATGCACAACATTGAATTGGATGACACAAAAATCTTTCCTGACATCCCAAGCCACCCTGGAAAGAAGACACAAACTGAAGGAAATAACATTGGTATTACAATCTGCCCACACAAGATACCGGTTGGGATTCCCTTTTAAATTAACAGTGCCGCACAATGGCACTACCTACACAGTCTTTAATGTCTCCGAAGGCAAGGATCCCCTGATAAGGTTGGGACTTTTGGATTCGATTGCAGAAGCGAGACCTACTCCTACTCCCCACACTTCACCTATTTGGGCTACTCCAGCCACACGTCGTGATCAGAGGAGATGGAGACAATCCTTCAGTAATATGGATGCCTGAAGAAGATATCTAGTTACCTTCGCCTAACAGGGTTTTCCTTCTTCAAAATTACAACATCACCGAAAAGATAGGAATCAAAAGAATTCAACAAACAAAGATTTCCTCTTTTTCCATCAAGTTCAAAGAAAAGTTCTTAAAGTTTTGAAAGTTTGCAAGTTCAAATGACAACTCAAAGTAAACGGCTGATCTACTTCTTTAAAAAGACACTAGTTGGAATATCATATTACCTTTTGCAAGAATTGATGTATTTTTCTTTTCCCCTTTTTCAATATATGATATACAACATGCACATACTTTTTTGTTTTATAGAATCTTCGCTTAGGCTGATTTGCTCCACCTCTGTTAGTTTGTTCCCCAACTCACAATGGGATCCCAAAATATGGATCAATTTGTGGACAGTGACCTCAGCCCATACTCCTCAATTCTAGCTAGGGGTGATTTTTTGGTGTCCCCAGAGAAGACTGATGTGATGGAATGCTTGGCACCCCGCTTAGGTGATTATGCCAAACAGTGCCTGCTGCCCTCCAAACCCTTCCAGCAGGCCGAGAGCTAATGCAAGCCCTTTGACCCCAAGCATCGTACACAGACAAGATGTTGAGGTAAAACCAAAGAAATGACTGTTTATTGAACAGAAATACAGGTTTTTATACACTTCAAAAGTAGGTCAGTCACCCCATGAACAATAAAACCAAATATTTACCCAAAACATCACACAATAGTTAGATAACGAGCTAGAGTTGACACAAGGCTAATCCCATCATAAAAACCTCCAAGAGTTAGCCAAATTAGTCAACAGACAGAAACAATAGGTGACTCAATTAACTCAATTAACAATGGGAATTCACACCTAGGAGGCACACAATGGGAGAGACAAACTTAACATAAACAGTGATCCCACCCCACCTCAGACTGGCCAGCAACAGCCTACAACAGTCTGAACACATACTCATACTCATCTCAGCGTCCATTATGTGGTTGTCCATCATTAGAGAATGATCTGCTCTTTTCATGGGCCATAATCAGTGGGTAGAAGACTTGCCCCTAGTCCTCTCCAAAAGCCCCTGTCCTGGTTGGGTCTGTGACAGCTGACATACCATTTGTGCGGGCTGTGAAGGCCCTCTGGGACTTAGGAGCACATTTTTTACTAGATGTGGATCTCGTAGGTGCTGGGGCTCTTACCAATGTGTTCTAGACCTGTACATGGCTTGGTTCCATCAATCTGAAAATCTGTACATAGTTAATATATGCGCTTTCACTTGGTCAGTAGTTGAATGGGTGGGGAAGCAAAAATGAATGACTCTATCCCCACTATAGCAAAAAACAAAATACATTTAAACTGGAGTTGGTTTTAAACCTTTGTGTGTCCCTCTAGGAGTTGCCCATCTAAAAAATTCGTATAGGATTGGATGGAGGGATAATAGCTCCTTAGTTCTGACTGTCTTTATGTATTACATTAGAGTCTGGTAATCAAGCTGGATCAGTGAGAGCAGAAACTCAATAAAGGACAAAATTAGAATTAGGGAAAAATTCCTGCTCAGCAAAAATTATTTCATACCATATAGAAAGAGAAACTTTGTGTATAATTTAAAAAGTATAAGTAAAGTCAAAACTTTTTTTTACATTTTGGGTATGGTAAGGAATGGTTAAAACCAGTTTTTTTGTCATTTGTGTCCCATTCAAGAGATTTTTCTTCACTTCCTTTCCGTAAACACAACAGGAAGTGTGAATACATGTCTGAAAGAAGAGGTAAGTCCTCTCTTAGACAGTTGTCTCAGAAATAAGTGTCGCCATTAGAAGATTTCTATTTTATTGCAGTTCTGGTGGCAACTACGTAAACTGTCTGCGCTATAAAAATCCTGTATAATAATAATATAATAATAACAAGACAAATAAAGATAATGCAACTCCCTAATAAGGACACAAAAAGCATTCAAAATCTGATAGAAGGTCTGTCCATTTCCAATTCTATCCAAGAAAAAATAATTAGTTTTGCCTTTTTTAATATATTTAATAATTTTCCCCCTTACTCCCCTTGCCAAGCTGTGTCCCCAAATATGTCTAATATCTTTTGCAAGATGGCTTGTCTTTAAACTTTACAATAGGATCACAGTTATTCCACTATCTAATGTGCCTGAGATTTATGATGAATCAATCCATTCACTGGAGGAGAAAATTTGCATCTAAAGTTTGTGCAATTGTACCACCATAGTGTACATATTTTTGGTAGTTGGTAAGCCCTCCATGATTTCCTTGATACATTCCAAACATCCAAACTCAGCAATTACTCGTCTTCTTTCCAGCAGCCAGTCAGCAAGTTGGTTTGACAAAGTTCCATATAAAACTATATAGAATACTGTAGATACAACTCTGGACAACAAAGACGTGCAAAAATAGGTGCTCATTGTTAAGCAAGCACATGCTTAGCGTGTGTGTGTGTGTAGGAAATTAGAATTTTAAAAGAAAAAGTGAAGAGTGAATAGAGAGACTAGGGAAAAATCACAGCCTGTGCTTTGCTTTAGATGTGCATTGTACCCAGGAATCAAGGGCACTAAACTAATCGCTTCTGCATCAGCATTTACTCACGCATGGAGTATAGCATATATCCCTAAATGCAAAATGGTTGTATTTGGGAAAACACACTGCATTCGCATGAGCAGATAAATGCTGAGGATTTCTCCAAATGGCCTCCACCCTGCTTCGAATACCTATTGAACCAGACCCATCCTTGGCCCTATTGAACTACCCTCCACAAGACCTGACTAGAGCACAGCTACGTCTTCTCCTTCAACTCACCACTGTGGCCAAGCAAACAATAGCCAAGGCCTGGAAAACCCCAACCTTACATATAGCTGAAGTGAAGAATAGGGTGACTCAAGCTATGATACACAGCAAAATAGAAGCCACTATTCTTGACAAAATCCCCCAAGATCTCAAAATCTGGCGTCCACGGATAGACCACTTTTTACCTTCTGATTTTGACAAGCACCTTCTGGAACCTTAAACCCCCTTAACCCCCTACACAACACGATTCCACAAATGTGGGTGACCCATGCGGGTCAGCCGACCACCTTTTCTTAAGTCTATGTTTCTCTTGTTCTTTCTTACTCTTACTTTTTCCTGTCACCCTTCCCTCCTTTCAATCCCCCTCCTTACCCAATGATTATTACTGGTAGCACAACTTAGCGATATATGCTGTTTAGCGGAGACCATTATTTCCTCCTTACAGAGTACCACCTTAGAGGAATCTGCTAGTTTACAAGGGCCCTAGCCCCTCCCCGACGTAGCAAAAATGTTATCAATCTGTTTGCTTAAGATGTCTTTGTTGACCCAAACTATGTATTGCCTCTATCACTATGCTTGCGTTAAACTCACCCACTGCATTGTACTCTGTTTTTCTCGTAAAGTTTTTTATGCTAGACTGTAACTGTCTGTAACGATATATTGACTGTTGCCAATAAAAATTTTTGAAAAGAAAATGCTGAGGATTTCATATTTGAGGAATTTTTAAATAACAGACGTCCATGTGCATGAGGCCTTAAAGGCAAAAAAGACCAAAAAACATGAGTGATTGCTCAAGGAGCTAGCAGTCAGGATCAAAGCACAGTTTCCTACTTGGCCGTAATCTTTCCTAATTCAGTTTGTCCATTTTCCCTACAGCAGATTTAAAACACTGTTTCTATGGGTGCTCTGTGCCCTAGTCTCTTTTAAATTTGAGGGCTTTTTGCCCCTTTTAAGATTTCTACCCATGGTTCAAATACAATGTAATGCATTATGGCTTAAAAAATAGTCGTCTGGGTGTTAAAAATTTGCAGAGACTGTGAATTGTGGACCAGCAGGATTCGCACTTTGGCATACTCGTTTTGGGTGCCAGAGGACCTCAACCTGGTAATGTTCCTTTGTTTTATCTAATTGCATTTCGTGTTTACTACAAGCACTGAATTCCAGGTAAGTAATTTTGCAATTTCTCTGATAAATTAATTCAGCAACACAGCCTTACGAAATCTGAGTTCTAAGAAGATGCAATAAAAAAAGAAATAAAAGAAGTGCTTACAATCATCGCTAACAACCAGTAGTGAGCAAAAGGTTACTATAAAACTGTTGAATTAAAATAAATATGTGGCGCTGCCCTATCCCTGTGTACCGACTTTGAATCCAGGCAAAATGAAAAAATCACAGTTCTACAAAAATATGTTATCCTATCCTTGTGTATCAACTTCAAATCTATGAACTGGAATAATCACAAAATGCTACACAATAAATTCTGGTCAAAAAAGTGCAATGTGCATAAAAATAGGGCTAAATGAGCAAAGTGCACTGAATACTGCCCCGTGATCACAGCATGGAATCTAACACAATATATGGACTGGGACTACTCAGCATAAGTCCAAATGTGAATAAATCAAACTAGCAACTAATGCGATGATAATTCAAACTCATAAAACAGATAAAGTGTCAAAGTGCATAATGAATGGTGTACAAAATTGCAGCTCCTAATGCGACTGCAACTCCTAGTGCGACTGCTAGAGGGATATAAAAGTGACAAAATGTGCAGAAAATTCACAAAGTGCATACATGCGATTAAAGTGCAACTGAAGGTCTCGCATAGACCATTTAA
Source organism: Aquarana catesbeiana (assembly GCF_042186555.1). Taxonomy (NCBI): domain Eukaryota; kingdom Metazoa; phylum Chordata; class Amphibia; order Anura; family Ranidae; genus Aquarana; species Aquarana catesbeiana. Next base: position 80,506,998 of record NC_133325.1, on the reverse strand, counting down.
ACAATAAAAATAATTTGAACAAAGTGGCAATAGTGCAATAGAGTTCAAGAAAATGTCAATGCAGTGCAACTCCTAATGTGACAGCAATGTCCACAAAAAGGAGGGGGGGGGAGGTCTTCTACATAAGTGAAAATACAGTGATGGCCAGTGTCTTGTGGTAAAATGCCTCCAATTCTGTTCCGGTGCGTGACGATTGTTTCCCCCAGCCTCTCACCTGAAGTAGCAGCCCCCAATAGGCCGAGTCATGCGAAAGGACCCACAGGTGGATGGTGCTCCGTGCAGAGGATGGATCTTCAAGGATGGTCTCACTTCCCGGAGGGATGTCTGTAGATGTCCGTGGATAAGATTAATTACGACTCTCACCCCAGCTCACAATGGAAATCCCAAGATGCAAGTGGAAAAAGAAGAAATCCTCCATGGTGTAGTATTTTTTAAAAATGTATTAAATAAACGTAGCAACTTACATAAAGTAAAACAGCAAACAGTAGCGAATGGATGGCTTCCGGGTTCGGCCATACCCGGAAGTGACGGCACCTGGCTCCTCCTGCCCTGACGCATTGCGTCACACCACGTGACTTTCTCAAAGGGATCGGCAGGTAATTAAAGAAGTAAGACTGCGAGACAGAAATTGTTCAATTTTTAGGAGATGAAGATACATATAGATTATTAGGATTAGGATGTTATTATTATTATTAGGATATTATTCCATTAAAAAAAAAAAACTTAAACTTTTACTAAACCCAGGACTCTGCATTCACTATATCTGGTCTCCCACAGTACACAAGACATGGAAATACAATTATTTTAGTAAATATAAACTGCTAAATACATTTTCTTATCAGCAGTTAGAGCAGTCTTGTGACTTCTATCAGTGTCTGGATAAAGCTTGTAGGAGGAGTTTTCATTCTACTCTGACTGTCCTATGAGGCTGCAGAACCCCTGACCCTCTGTCGGGACAATGATGATTGTGCACCCTTCCAAGAAAAAAAAAATAACTCTCCAGCAATACACACCAAACTGAGCATGTGCAGCTTGTCCCCAAGGCTCTGTTCTATAAGGAGATGGATTGGGGACTGTGGAAGAAGGGGAGGATCAGAGGAGACACGATCAAACAGCCTTTTTACACAATGTAAAGGATTAACCCCTTAGGTTCCGCGGTGAGTATAACAAGCATGCTTTACTGCACATACAGACTAATTTTACTGTTGTGGGTATAGTAACACTTTAACCAATTCAGCCCCGGAAGGCTTCACCCCTTTCATGACCATTTTTTCAATACAACACTGCGTCGCTTTAACTGACAATTGCGCAGTTGTGCAACGTTTTACCCAAACAAAATGTATGTCCTTTTTTCCCCCACAAATAGAGCTTTCTTTTTGGTGGTATTTGATCGCCTCTGTGATTTTTATTTTTTACGAAAAAAAAAGACCAACAATTTTGAAAAAAAACAATGTTTTTTACTTTCTGCTTTAAAACATATCCAATAAAAAAAATGTAAAAAATGTAATTTCTTCATCAATTTAGGCCAATATGTATTCTGCTACATATTTTTGGTAAATAAAAAAAATACCAATAAGTGTATATTGATTGGTTTGCCAAAAGTTATCACCTCTACAAACTATGGGATATATTTTTTACATTTTTTTTTCTAGTAATGGCAGCGATCAGCGATTTTTAGTAGGACTGCGACATTGCAGCAGACAAATTGGACACTAAGTGACACTTTTTGGGGACCAGTGACACCCTTACAGTGATCAGTGATAAAATGCACTGCCACTGTATAAATGACACTGGCAAGGAAGGGGTTAACATTAGGGGCAATCAAAGCGTTAAGTGTGCTCCTAGGGAGTGATTTCTAACTGTGTGGAGGATGGTTTAACTGGAGGAAAACCGAGATCTGTGTTCCTGATTAACAGGAAGACAAGATCTCTCTCTTCCTCTCTGGCAGAATGGGGCTCTGACTTGTTTACATAGGCAGACCGCTGTTCTGCTTCTCCAGTGAATGATTGGCGTGTCCCGGCGGCCAACGCGGCCAACGCGGCCGCTGGTCTTGCTGATGGGCTCCCACTGTGTCCAATTACAAGAAACTGAAAAGGTGAATAAAGGAAGTGAAGGACGAAGAAATAGTAGAAAAAAAAAAAAAAGAAAGAAAATTTGTGGTCTCTGGGGCCCCCAAAATACTAACTTAAATAAATTGTCCATAAAAAATACTCTTTAGGTTGGCAACTCCATCTTAGGGACACCTTTTATTGACATTTCTTCCCTTGAAGCTATATAAGGGCTTTTTCTAAATCAAATCGTTTACATACAAACATCAGCTAAGAAAGCTTGGTGGTATTAAAGCACATCCTGCAATGTGGTTTTGAATCATGAGTTGATGTATCAAAACAATAGCAAGAAAAGGAGAAGTAAGGATAATTGTATCAAAGTTTACCTAGTTTAACCTCTTCCATATTGGGGCTATGCTGGCACTTCTCTCCTACATGTGAAAATCATAATTTGGTTGCTAGAAAATTACTCAGAACCCCCAAATATTATGTTTTTTTATTAGCAGAGAACCTAGGGAATAAAATGGCGGTTTCAACTTTCTCACGGTATTTGCGCAACAATTTTTCAAACGCGTTTTTTTTTTTTTTTTAACAAAAACAGTTTCATGAATTAAAAAATAACAAAACAGTTAGCTCAATTTTTTTGTATATTGTGAAAGATAATGTTACGCCAAGTAAATAGATACCTAACATGTCACGCTTTAAAATTGCACACACTTGTGGAATGGCACCAAACTTTGGTTATTAAAAATCTCCATAGGCAACACTTTAAATTTTTTTACAGGTTACCAGTTTAGAGTTACAGAGGAGGTCTAGAGCTAGAATTGTTGCTCTTGCTCTAACGCACGCGGCAATACCTCACATGTGTGATTTGAACGCTGTTTACATATGCGGGCACCACTTATGTGTGCGTTCGCTTCTGTGTGCGAGCACACGGGGACGGGGTCACTTTACATCTTTTTTTTTTTTTTTTTATTGTTTATCTTACTTTTTTTTTTTACACTTTCTCTTAAAAAAAAAAAAAAAAAAAAAAAATTGAAATTTTTTTGATCATTTTTATTCCTATTACAAGGAATGTAAACATCCCTTGTAATAGGAATGGTGCGTGACAGGTCCTCTTTATAAAGAGATGTGGGGTCTATAAGACTCCCGCATCTCTCCTCCAGGCTGGAAAGATTGAGTTAAAAAAAAAAAAGAATGGTCTCTTTCTTTCCTGCTGAGTTCTCAGCTTTGTTTACTTCCGCCGGGAGGACGTGACGTCATAAGGTCACGCTTGGGTCTCCCGAAGGTCATAGAGATGACTGGGGACCATCTGGTCACTGGAAATCTCTATGATTAACATCCGGCGGCAGCGGATTCGTTCTCTGGTTTGGTGGTCATGCGGTCCACAGAGTCACCGGCTCTAAAAGATGATATCTGAATGATGCCTACAGCTGCAGGCATCATTCAGATATCTCCACTCAAAGTCAATGACATCATATAACGTGATTGGGCTGGAAGTGGTTAAAACAATAAATTGTCAGCGGCCTGCAGACTTGCTTATGAAATACAGTCGGTGAGTAATATGAATTGTGAAAGAAAGCTACAGGATATGGGCTATTTTATCAGCGGAAGTTTAATGATCAATGTAGCTGTCACTGGCATTTTCACACACTATTGCATTGTTCAATTGCTGGCATAATATTTTTTTTTTTTTTATTTACACATTCAAAATATATCACTGTGGATTCTAAAAACATTGCACGGACAGATTTCCTTTTCCCTAGAGCTACATCTGTTTAGGCACGTTTAGCAAAATAGGATAAGCATAAATTAATGCCATAAAATGGGAGACATCTGATTTTTTTTACAAAGAGTTTTATTGATTTTCAATCCAACATATTAGCTCCACAATTCGATGGTTACATCACAAAGAAAACATATAATACCAAAAAAAAGGGAAAAAACAAGATAAAGAATAAGACTTGAATCCTATAAGTTCCGGGACAGGCGATACATAACATCTAAAAGATAAATATCATAGACTGAAGTATCTGGAGACTCTGGGAAATGCTGCACAAAGTAAAGAACAAAAATGTCAACATCAATAGTAAATGCAGCCTGCCACAGACCCATATGTAGTCAATGAATTTGTATATAACAGAGAATACCGTATAATAATGCTAGAAGACTAGCAGTGTAACCATCCATCCCAGGCCTACGCCTAGTGGCCTGAGAAACTAAAAGGAAGAAAGGGAGAAGAAATTAGAGAGGAAAAAGAAAAGAGGGGAGAAAAGTAAGGAAATGGGAAAGGAAAAAGAAGGGGAGTCCACGGGGTGCGGACCAGGAACACATTAAATGGAGAGGAGCGTAGCATCAAATCTGGAGGGTTGAGCATAAGCAACCCCGGAGTCATCTGATTTCACATGCACCTCCAATATAACCTGCCTGTTTTCATAGATAAAAGAAGAAAGGTGTTTGGAATGGGTCATATGACCTCCAGTGTTAATTCCGTCAATGAAAAACGCTGTCGTCAAAATTTTCATCAGAGGCCTCTTTTACGGTGACGAAATGAAACGAAAAGTACACCATATTTTCGTGCACTGAGGAAAAGTATGACGAAAATCAATTACATTTTGGATATTCAACGAAAACTAAATGAGATTGTGAGCCTGGAACATTTACCCTCATGAACTCCAGATGGGAGAGAAGCAGCGCCAATCTAAGTGAGGTATGTGAAGCAAAAAGGAATATTTATTAGGTATTGCACTTGCAGGATAAGACCAAGCACATGGCATGGAAAAGAGACCAAGCAGTGAAGTCCCTCTGGATGGAGAGCTGGGTTCTGTGGCGTCCCACCAGCCCTGGAAAAAATTTCATACCAGGCCCATAGCATTATTATACCACCTGAACATCATTATGTAATGTTCATATTCATAAAAGGGAAACCATGCACTTTAAAGCACATTTGAAGAGTGTATTATATATAGATAAGACAGATTTGGAAGCAAATAGGGCTTTATATATATATATATATATATATATATATATATATATATATATATATATATATATATATATATATATATATATATGAGCAAATTCCAGTTAAAGTGGTAAAAGTGTAGCAATTATCAAGGGGGACCCCAGGGACTCTGGGAATGTGGGGGGGACCACTTTCCGCAGGAAAAGTACACTAAGGTAAGGGTGGCTGATTTAAGGGGGGAACCTTTATATCAGTGCCCCCTTACATTATTGTATTCACTCCCCCCTTACATCACTGACCCCCCTCAGACTGGCTTGGCAGTGCTGATGCCGACCTCCTCTCAGGTGCAAGAGATCAATGCATCAATGCAGCCTCACCAGTGCCCACCAAATGCAGCCCACTTTTGCAGTGCCCCCCAGATGCAACCCACCTGGGCAATGCCCACCAGATGCAACCCACCAAATGCAGCCCACTAGTGCAATGCCCCCCAAAATGCAACCCACCTGTGCAATGCCCACCAGATGCAGCCCACCTGTGCAATGCCCACTAGATGCAGCCCACCAGTGCAATGCCCACTGAATGCAGCTCACCAGTGCAATTCACACCAAATACAGCCCACCAGATGCAGCCAACCTGTGCAATGCCCACCAAATGCAGCCCACCAAATGCAGGCCACCTGTGCAATGCCCACCAGATGCAGCCCACCTGTGCAATGCCCACCAGATGCAGCCCACCTGTGCAATGCCCACCAGATGCAGCCCACCAGTGCAATGCCCATCAAATGTAGCCCACCAGTGCAATTTCCATCAAATGCAGCCCACCAGATGCAGCCAACCTGTGCAATGCCCACCAGATGAAGCCCACCAGATGTAGCCCACCTGTGCAATGTCCACCAGATGCAGCCCTCCAGATGCAGCCCACCTGTGCAATGCCCACCAGATGCAGCCCACCAGTGCAATGCCCATCAGTGCAATGCCCACCAGATCCAGCCCACCTGTACATTGCCCACAAGATGCAGTCCACCTGTGCAATGCCCACCAGATGCAGCCCACCGGTGCAATGCCCACCAGATGCAACCCACCAGTGCAATAACCACCACATGCAGCCTACCAAAGCAATGCCCAGCAGATGCAGCCCAACTTATGCAGCCCACCTGTGCAGTACCCACCAAATGCTGCCTATCAGTGCAGTGCCCACCAGTACCTGGATCACAATCTCAGGTGTCATGGAGCTTGGATTTCAATTGCCCACCCAGGCAGCCGCTGTAAGAAAGTCCCACCTTCTGTGACACACGACACACTGATTCAATGCCCCCATTGGATCAGTGTTCCGTCAATCACAGAAGCCGGTCTAGGAGGCCGGACATTCTTACAGCACACACATGAGGAGGAGGGAGGGAAGGACAACACGGAAGCTTTGGCGCACAGGATCTGCCCTGCTTGAGCCACAGCTCAAAGCGGCCCCAGGGCAGGTGGCTTACCGGGAAATTTCCCAGTATCCCGGTAGGCCAGTCCGGCCCTGGTGGGCAGGAAAGTGATTGAGCATCACCAGGGCAACAGAGAGACTGCAATGGGTGTGGTTGTGGTGCGAGTTCGAAGCATGCATGCTCCTTCCTCAGGCTTCCCGAGCAGCCATCTCAGCTGAGGTTAAATAGGGGCAGCGGTGCCGGTGGACAGCAAGGCTCAGCGCACCAGCTCAAGCTATAACCCCACAGAAACAGCACAGCGAGTGGCGGCAGTGGGAACATGTGTAATACATTAACCACTTCAGCACAGGAAGGTTTTACCCCCTTAATGACTAGGCCATTTTTTGTGATACAGCACTGTTTTTTAATTGACAATTGTGCGGTTGTGCAATGCTAAACAAATAAAATGTTTGTCCTTTTTTCCCCACAAATAGAGCTTTCTTTTGGTGGTATATCATTACCTCTGCGGTTTTAATTTTTTGCGCTATAAACAAAAAAAGAGCGACAATTTTGAAAAAAAAAGAAAACTATATTTTTGACTTTCTGCTATAAAACACACCCAATAAAATTGTTTTGAAAATCAAATTTCTTCATCAATTTAGGCCAATATGTATTCTACTACGTGTTTTTGGTAAATAAAAACCCAAGAAGCGTATATTGATTGGTTTTCACAAAAGTTATAGCAACTACAAACTAGGGGATATTTTTATGGCATTTTTTTTTTTTTACTGTTAAATGGCAGCGATCAGTGATTTTAAGCTGGACTGTGACATTACGGCGGACACCTAACTGACACGTTTGACAATTTTTGGGAACCAGTGACATTATTAAAGTGATTAGTGCTAAAAATATGCACTGTTACAGTACTAATGACACTGGCAGGGAAGGGGTTAACATCAGGAGTGATCAAAGGATTAGGTGTGTCCCTAGGAGGTGCTTGCTAACTGTGTGGGGCATGGACTGACTAGGGGAACACAGAGATCCATGTTTCTGCCTTACATAGGCAGATCGCCGTTCTGCCTCTCTGGGGAAGACCCGCTGATTGGCTCCCCCTCTGCCCAATGTCATAAAATTATCTGTCCAAAATAAAAGGAAGTAAAAAATAGGATAAAAAAATTATAAATGATAAAAATAAAAAATAATAAAAAATGAAAAACAATGGATTGGGTCTAAATGGTTAGTTCTCCATCCAGAGGGACTGCACTGCTTGGTCTCTTTTACATGCCATTTACTTGGTGCACAAAATATAAAAGATATGTAAACCAACAAAATTAAATATCCCAACACAAAATTTTTTAACATGTGATTAAATCAACATGATAACACAAATATTAAAGACAAATATCACAAAATAAGTGTCCATGTGTATTCATTTAAATCATTGTTCAAATCTTGCTGCAAAAAATCATGTGCACCACTTCCAGTGACAAAGTGATATTCAATCTGTGTTCCAGATATAAAATTAAATGTGCCGCTTACCAGGTCCCCATGATCTCTAAGTTATAGGAGATCATGATACGCATGAGGTGAATACATGTATGTATGGACTCCTCCAGTATGTAATCCGACCTCCGCGGTGGATCAATCAAACAGCCTGCTGATTAGCTTCCCAGCCCAACACACTCCAATCTGGACTCGCTCAATGCTCTCCACTCGGTATATGTGTTAGGTTTAAACAGAGGGAAGGCTCATTGCATATTATATAACAAAAAGGATTTATTGGGCTAAAAATATGCACTTACAGCATCATGGATAAAAACAAGCAGTAGAGAGAGGGTAATCCAACCCAGGGATCATCAACAAGTATGGATCTTGTTCACGTCACAACTTCCATCTCCATCCAACGCGTTTCCCCTTAAAAGGCTATGTCTAGGAATGGAGGATGGAGTAGGGACGTATAGCAGTGATTCTTTTTAGAACCATCATTCTTAACTAACCACCAAAAAGAGGCCAGCAAAAGACAGGAACACCTGTAAGCAGGTTGTGTCTATACTGGTTCATTGAGTTAGCTGCTGGCCCAGGCTAGGGAAAAGGGTTAAGCTATGTGTGCTAAGTTTCCAGGCTTTTTTGTCCCAGCCACCTGTGATATGAAAAGGGGGGAAAGCTGAGGTCCAAGAGTTCCATTCCCGCTCTCGGCTCAAGTAGTAGTTCTGGGACTGCTGCCAATTTCAGTTTATTTTCTTATTTACCATTACATGTGCATCAAATGAAGGTCCTTAAAAATTCAATCACCCATCAAAGTAAAAACTCACCAGAATCAATGGCTGCTAAACCATTTGACTTCCAGAAGGTTTTACCCCCTTCATGACCAGGGCATTATTTTTGCTTTTCAGCACTGTGCTACTTTAACTGGCAATTGCGTTGTCATGCAACCCCATATGAAAAATACATTTTTATCTTTTTTTTTCTTCACACAAAACTAAAAATGTATTATCAAATATTTACCGTAATTTTCCTTTGCTGATGGACTCCATGGCAGCCTACGTGTGGGTTAACCCCCTGCTTCCTTTCCAATGCTATAGTCCACACGCCCAAAAATTTGAGCTCACCCTTAGAGACTGCGTTCTGTAATTAGCCAACTCTTGACCAATGGGTGGGACCTCCGTCTGCCATGGAGTCAATCAGGAAAGGAAAATTACGGTAAGTATTTGATAATAAATTTTCCATTTTCCTGACAGACTCCATGGCAACTTACATGTGGGAAATAACTAGCCTGTCCACACGGGTGGGTATGCTGATCAAAGAAAAATGTTAATTTAACCCGTCAACTGACAGGATTCTTAAACCAAAGTTCGCAACAGGCTCTATACAGTAATGTGACATAAAGGTATTAATGGAGGTCCATGAAGCTCGCTTCCCTTTATTACTACCAGAGTGCAATACAAACAAGTAGTCGAAGCATCTAAAGGAGGAAGTAGCTTGCAGGTACTCCATCAGTAATTCACCTACATCCAGAGGATGTGCATTGGTGAGCCCATGGGCCCTTAATGTAGGTAGTACAATTTCTCGGTTTTCATAGAACACTCAGGTGACTTTTGGGTTTGAGCCAAGCATAGGGATGAGGACCACCTGGTCTGGGAAGAGAGTCAGAAATGGTTCTCCATGACCCAAGGACCCGATCTCAGAAACCCTTTTGGCCGAAGTGACGGCAACTAGGAAGGCAACTTTTGCAGAAAGGTCTTTGGCAGAAAGCAGACCCCGAGGTACTGGAGACAGACAGTGAGTCAAGGATGAGGGGAAGATCCCATTTGGGGAATCTCGGTCTTCTTTGGGGCCCGAATCTTGCCGAACCACGGAAGAACTGCTGGATTAGAGGATGAACGGCCCATGATGTTCCAGAGAAGGCAGACAAGGCCGAGACTTGGACCCTTAGGGAGCTGATGGATAGAGACAGATCTAGGCCGGATTGGAGGAAACTCAGGACATCCTGAACTCCTGGATCTCTGAATGATCTGCCCATAGAGGATGAGAATCCTTCAAACTTAGCCCATATTCTTTCATAAACCTTATTGGTGCTTGCCTTTCTCAATCTCCTGAGGGTGGAAATCACTCTTGAAGCGCACCCAGGAGATTCCAGACTCTCCCTCTCAAGAACCAGACCATCAGTCTCAATACCGCCAGACTAGGGTGCAGGACTGCCCCCTGAGAGAGAGGGTCCGGCCTGAAATGGAAAGGCACCGGGTCCTGGAAGCTGAGCTGGATCAGGAGGGGAAACCATGGCCTGTTCTGCCAGTAAGGTGCTATTATCACCACTTCGACCGCTTCCGTTTGGAGTCTCCGAAGAAACTTGAAGATGATTGGAAGCGGGGAAAAGGCGTATGCCCTGTTGAAGTTCCAATGATCCGACAGAGCATCCACACCGAAGGCCTGGCTGCAACGATCCCGAGTGTAATACTTGTACTACTTCTTGATTTTAAAGTTGCAGGGGGATACAAATAGGTCTGAGGAAACTTGAAGATGATCGGGAGCGGGGGAAAGGCGTATGCCCTGTTGACGTTCCAATGATCCGACAGAGCATCCACGCCGAAGGCCTGGCTGCAACAATCCCGAGTGTAATACTTGTAACACTTCTTGATTTTGAAGTTGCAGGGGGATGCAAGAAGGTCCACCTCGAGAATGACTCCCAAAGACAGAATCCATTCGAACGTCTGCACATGAAGAGATCACTCGTTGTTGTCCAACTGTGTGGGAGACAGGAAGTCCGCTTGGACGTTCTGAACTCCGGGAACGAAAATCGCTGCAATATTGGCCAGGTTTTTCTGAGCCCAGGAAATGATGGGCTCGACTTCTTGGAGCAGGGTGGTGCTCCGGGTGCCCCCTTGCCTCTTCACATAGGAGACCACTGTGGTGTTGTCCATTTTTAGTAAAACCTACTCCCTTCTGAGGAGATGAGAGAAACACATGGAGGGCACGCCCGTAGTTCCAGAACATTTGAGCCCGGGTTGTGAAGACGGCATCCCACTTGCCTTGAGCAAGTTTTGACCTGCAAAGGGCTCCCCAACCGGCACCGCTGGCATCGGTCGTGACCGTGACCCATGAGACCGGGGCAATGGAGTGACAGGTGTGCAGATTTCTGCGCTGGAGCCACCAGAAGAAACTGTTCCTCATCATTGAGGATATGTGACTGGACTGATTGACGTCCCCTGAATTCCATCGATGAAGGAACCATGTTTGAAAAGGGCATAACCTCCAAAGAGACCATTTAACCATGGGGGTCGTAGAGACCATCGTGCCGATGATTCTTAGGCACTATGAGGCCTTTAGACGTGAGGAGCTCAGAGCCCGTGAGATTCTCCCTCGGATGATTGGGATCTTGTCCATTTGGAGAGAGATGGTGTTTTCCATCATGTCGAACTGGGCCCCTAAGTATACCAGGCGTTGGGCTGGTTCCAGATGGCTTTTTTCCAGGTTTACACAGTGTGGAGATAACTTGCTCTCTGTGGATCAACAGCCGCTCCTTGTCCTGGGACAGTAACAGGAGGTCGTTGAGATAGTGGTACAAGCGTATTCCCTTTTGTTCTGATGAGAGCCACCACGGCCAGAAGAACTTTCAAAAAGACTCGGGGTGAGGTTGTCAGCTCGAAAGGGAGGCAGATGAACTGTAGATGTTCTTGCCTGACTCTGAACTGGAGGTATTTGTGGAATCCTTTTGCCACAGGAAAATAGGCATCTTTCAAATCGATTGAGATTAGCTAATCGCCTGGCTGCACTGCTTGTTGGATGGTAGACAAAGTCTCCATTTTGAACATTTCGGATGTTATAAACTTGTTTAGGTAAGTTAGGTCTATCACTTGGCGCCATGAACCATTTTTCTTCTGCACAAGAAAGAGAGAGGAGTATACCCCCTGAAACTCTGAAACTCTTTGTTTCTTAGGACAGGCACTGCGGCTCCTTGAACTATCAACGAATCCACGTAGGATAGTAACACCTGCTTCTTTGATTCTGACCGTGTTAGCAGGGTGGAAATAAATCTGGGGGGGGGGGTTACTGATGAAGGACCATGTGTGGCCTGTATAGACCGTCTTGATGGTCCAGTAATCCAAGATTGAAGCCACCCAGATGTGCCGAAAGAGAAGCAGACGCACCCCCACCTGACCCGTGGGCCTAATCTCAAAATGACTTAGCTGGTTCCCGACCTCTGGATGCCTGGTTCTTAGCAGATTTTTGAAAGGCTGTCTGACCTCTGCTCCGATTTCTTCTGAAATCCCGGCCGGGCCTGTAGGAGCATGCTTCCCTTGAACGCTCCGTACTGCATCTTCTATGCTGGGGCTTCTTCTGACTAAAGAGACGTCTATCCTGGGGAAGGAAGCCCGACTTCCTACCCAAGGTTCGGGCTATAGCGCTATCCAACCTGTTGCCAAACAAACGAGAGCCCTTCGAAGGGAATCCTACACCAGGCCTGATTAGGTGCTGGATCAGCAAGCCAAGGGCGCAACCATAAGGCCCGCTTAGCCGCGACCGAGGATAGCATAGTCCGAAGCAACAGGCGGATCAGGTCGATTGAAGCCTCCCCCAGGAAGGCCGTTGCCAGTTTCAATTCCTGAACCGCCGAGCCCCTGGTCAGTTCTTCAGAGACACTTCTGAGTACAGAATCCACATTCTCTGTCCAGGCTTCCATAGCCTTGGACATGGCTGTGAGGGCCAAGGCAGGTTTGCAAGCCATACCAGCTAGCCCATAAATTCTCTTGAGATCTTGATCTTTTCTCCTCTCAAGCCCATCCTTGAAGGATACCGCATCCTCTAAGGGAAGAGTGACGTGTTTAGCTAGTCGCATCAGTGCTGCGTCTACAAGGGGGGCGTTTTCCAGATGTTTCACTTCCTCTTCCTTGAAGGGGTATAATGTGGAAGGTTTGCTTGACATAGAAGTCTTCTTATCTACCTTGCTCCACTCTTCATCAATAATGTCCTTTAATTTAGAAAGGAGCGGAAAATTGGAGCGTTCCTTTCCCAGGTGTTTAAAGAACTTCTTTGCTTAGCTGGAGGAGTGGAGGGATCTTCCCACTTAAGGGCTTCTTTGACTGCCTTAATTAGTGGAGAAACCAAGATGAAGTCGAAGGCACCGACAAATTCATCTCCCTCCAATTCGCTGTCTGAAGAGCCGGGGGGAGACATTGTAAGGCTGGAATGGGCCCAGATCCTCCTTGGCCTCGTCAGCCAAGGAGCCAGAATGGTGGACTGGCTCTGCATGCAGGTTGTACCCCACTTCTTTGCTGCACCACACACTTAACAAGAGACTCCATCTGTTGGTTCTCCGTCTCTTTCTCCCCAACCGCCCGGGCATAACATGGATCACACAGTGATTTGCCCTCCGGGACTTGTGTCCCACATTCCCAGCAGGCTTTGAGATCAGAGCGGCTGTCATGGCGGTGGGTGTGGTGTCTGGAGAAGGAATGAGAACATCTCCTCTGTTGATGGGTTCTAGACAGAGAGTCACGTCTGGACCTAGATGAGGAAGGTTGACGTTGCGGCCTGGCAAGGTCCCCGTTGTCTTGGAAAATAAACTGGTGGTCCGACCTGGAAGCGCTAAAAAGGAGAAGGGTAGAAAACACATCACGTTAGGGAATACAACCATCCCACGTGAACCTGGCCCCCTCCCCTCACACACTTCACATACCTAGAGAGTGAGGGCTGGCCGCACGGAGGCGGTGACTTGTCGATAGCACCCTGGCAGACGATCAGTGACTATCCTGCAGCCTGTATGGACACACGAATGTCCTGGGAGAAGGAGAGCAAAAAGCATGTAGCTTGCCCTTTGAGAGCCATTTCCGCCCCCCCACCCTGCACCATAAACCCCCAGGCCGGCTTACCTTAACCTGGAAACCCTGGTGCATGGAGGAGCTGTCGCAAGGTGCCCACAGTGATCCCCAGTGTGACAGGAGCTCACAGGGATTTAAATATCCCCACCAAAATGACGTCACCACCACGTCTAGCGCACCTGCGCGACTGGCGAGACCCCGGCCGTACTGCGCATGCGCGAAACCAAGTCTCAGTTTCGTCCGAGAATCACGCATGTCCAGAAGTATGCCGGAGCCGCGACCTGGAAGAGGGAGCCGTGTCCTGGAACACACCTATGTTCCAGGCACCAAAAAGAGGGGAGGGAAGGGGAAAGGGGAGACAGACAAAGCACAAAAACAAACACTTGCATAAGTGCATTGATTGTAGGTCCAATGAGGAGGACAAAAAAGGAACGCAGTCCCTAGCGATGAGCTCAAATTTATGGGAGTGGGGTCCTATAGCATTGGAGAGGAGGCGGGGTTAACCCACATGTAGGCTGCCCTGGAGTCTGGCAGGAATAGAGCTTTCTTTTGGTGGTATTTGATCACCAGTGTTTAATTTTTTTGTTTTTTGTTTTTATATATAAAGGAAAAAAGACCGAAAGTTTTGAAAAAAAAACAATATTTTCTACTTTTTGTTTTAAAACTTATCCATTTAAAAAAATTTAAAAAATCAAATTTCTTCAGATATTTAGACCAAAATGTATTCTGCTACATGTCCCAATAAAAATCCCAATAAGTGTATATTAATTGTTTTGTGTGAAAGTTATAGTGTCTACAAACTATGGTATATATACTGGAATTTACACAGCTATAGACGCTATGCTATAATGGTGGTGATCAGCGACTTATAGTGTGACTTTGATAGGGTGGAGGGAAATCTGGTGCTAACAGACACTGGTCAGGAATATGTGTAATGTGTGCTGCATTTACTTACTAATCTGGCTGTTTTTTGTCCCTGTTTTTCAGGGACAAGCAGCAGCCAGATTGCTGTTTACTATACACAGAGCTCTGTGTGTTTCTGATTGGACAAAACCGATCAGCAAGTTTTAGCCAAAATCATTGGCTGAAAGCTTCTGCAAAACTTATTCTGTGTCCAATTACAGCATAGGTGTGCCCCAAACACGGAAGCAAGCCAGCAATGTACATGTACCTGCACCTACCGCCCACTCGTAGTATTTTTACTGTAAGTGGTTGGCAGAAATGTTTGCCAGTAATAAGTGGGGTTCCCCTTTAAATCCACTCCAGCCTCTGTCTAGCTAATCCAAAACTTTGGCTCCTCCACAGGTGTATCAGATTGCTGTATAGACAAAGCTCACATACCAGAGCAACAAAAGGGGGACCATAGTGTAGTATTTAAATCAACCGTGAATATACTGTTATACACACTGCTTACCAGTATCTCACAAAAGTGAGTACACCCCCTCACATTTTTGTAAATATTTTATTATATCTTTTCATGTGACAACACTGAAGAAATGACACTTTGCTACAATGTAAAGTAGTGAGTGTACAGCTTGTATAACAGTGTAAATTTGCTGTCCCCTCAAAATAACTCCACACAGCCAATAATGTCTAAACCGCTGGAAACAAAAGTGAGTACACCCCTAAGTGAAAATGTCCAAATTGGGCCCAAAGTGTCAATATTTTGTGTGGCCACCATAATTTTCCAGCACTGCTTTAAGCCTCTTGGGCATGGAGTTCATCAGAGCTTCACAGGTTGCCATTGGAGTCCTCTTCCACTTCTCCATGATGACATCACAGAGCTGGTGGATGTTAGAGACCTTGTGCTCCTCCACCTTCCGTTTGAGGATGCCCAACAGATGCTCAATAGGGTTTAGGTCTGGAGACATGTAAAGTGATTTGAAGAAATCTTCCTCATAGAAAAGTGCAAAAAAATCAACTGTGTGGAAACCATCTGTGCCCATGTGTGCCTTCACCACAAGCTCTGTAAGAAACACTTACCAGAAAATTTTGACTCCCTTTTAAAGAAGTCAAAATATGAATAAACAATGTTCCCTTTAACCTGTTATGAACCGCCCCACGTGAAATCATGTACCTGTACATGATTTCGTGGACTGGGTCTAGGGAGTGCGTGCGCGTCCCCGGGGACCTGCTCCCGCTGTGATTGGACAAAGCGGGAGCCAATCAGCGGGTCTGGCGCACCCAGTGTACACCGGGACCTGCCAATCACTCTCAGGAGAGGCAGAACGGCGGTCTGCCTATGTAAACAAGGCAGATTGCCGTTCTGTGAGAGGAGAAGATGGAGATTGTGTGTTTCTGCTAAGAAGAAACACGGATCTCTGTTTTCCCCCAGTCAAAGCACATCCCCCACACAGTTAGAAAGAACTCCCTAGGAGCACAATTAATCCTTGTGACAGTGCATTTTTTAGCAGTGTCATGAAAAGTGTTGGGTGGAGCTTTGTGCATGAGGCCATATTGGAACCTGAGTGGTTGCTGCTGTTGTAATTGCTGAGTGGTTTACTTTTGTTTGCACTGGCTGGATAATAGTACAATGCTGCAGTTTCATTTGGTTAAGGCTGGGTTCACACTATTCGTGGAGCGCCTCGCAGCAGGGGGTCCGCTGCGTCCCTGTTCTCCATTTCAGGGGTGAATCAGGAGCCAAAACGGAGCCAAGGACGCACAGGACCCTTCTGCAGTGCGATCCGCGGCTGCCCCGGAGATGTGTGAACCGGCTCCATTGACAGCCGGTCACAATCTCCTGCCATGCGAACTGAATGGAGGGAAACCCACATCCAGTTTGCATAAGCGTTAACCCAGCCTTAGAGGAAAACAGAGCAACAGTTTTTAACTGTACTATACTACAGTCCCTTTGTACTGCTCCCTTGTGTGAGCTTGATTTTGCACAACTATCTGGTGAGTTTGTATTCTGTCTGGTGATTGGTGGAACACATTTTTGGGGTGGATATCTTTTGAAAACGATGGAAGATCTCACAGATATATGAGTTTGTTGTGGTCATCATACCTTTTTTTATTTGGTCAGCAGTAACTGGCAGTGTGTAACTAGCATATTCACTATTGTTTTTGATGGTTCTAAAGGCAGAAGGTTTTTTTATCTTAATGCATTCTATCTTCTGTGTGCAGCAGCCCCCCCAGCTCCACTAATATTTATCTGAGCCCTAGAGACTCGGCTGGCCCTCCTGATTGGCTGAGACACAGCAGTGGGTGCCATTGGTTCCCACTGCTGTCCATAAAATTCAGTGAGCCAATGAGGAGAGAGAGGGGGGCTGAACCGCGGCTCTGTGTCTGAATGGACACACAGAGCCGCGGCTTGGCTTGGGTGCCCCTATAGCAAGCTGCTTGCTGTGGGGGCAGTCGGCAGGAGGAAGGGAGTGGAAGAGCTGGCCAAAGACCTAAGAAGAGGAGGATTTGGGCCAGGGGCGTCGGGAGGGGGGGGGCTGGGGGAGCTGGAGCCCCGAATGGGTCCCCGAAAAGCCCGGGTGTCATGGATGCACAATTTAATTGTTAGCCCCGAGTGCCGCCGAGTGGGGACCGATCCGTTCCCGGGCGCCGCCGAGCACCGCCAAATGCGGCCGAGTCACATAGCAGGTCCCGCCTTATGGAGCCTGCAGCGCCTATGATGGACGTCCCACTGGTCCAATGGCGGAACCGCAGGACGTGTGACGTCCATCATAGGTGCTGCAGGCTCCAGAAGGCGGGAATTACAATGCGGCCGCCGCGCCACATTGATCCCCGCTCGGCGCACGGGTGGGCGGCTCTCCTCTCCTCTGGCTGCCTCACACATCACCCACAGCTGAGCCGGTGCTGCAGGACACAACATGAAGTCCGTCTCCTGGTCAATTAGGTCAGTGTGTGTAGGTCAGTGTAGGTAGGTCAGTGTTTGTAGGTCAGTGTAGGTAGGTCAGTGTAGGTAGGTCAGTGTATGTAGGTCAGTGTATGTAGGTCAGTGTAGGTAGGTCAGTGTAGGTAGGTCAGTGTAGGTAGGTCAGTGTATGTAGGTAAGTGTATGTAGGTAAGTGTATGTAGGTCAGTGTAGGTAGATCAGTGTAGGTAGATCAGTGTAGGTAGGTCAGTGTAGGTAGGTCAGTGTATGTAGGTAAGTGTATGTAGGTCAGTGTAGGTAGATCAGTGTAGGTAGGTCAGTGTATGTAGGTAAGTGTATGTAGGTCAGTGTAGGTAGGTCAGTGTAGGTAGGTCAGTGTATGTAGGTCAGTGTATGTAGGTCAGTGTATGTAGGTCAGTGTAGGTAGGTCAGTGTAGGTAGATCAGTGTAGGTAGGTCAGTGTAGGTAAAAAGTAAATATATTCCTGCGCTATTATGTGAATATAAATACAAACAACTGCTGTAAACACCGAATGTGGGTCGTCAATCCATACCCATACACAAGAATATAAAAATAATGGCTGGTGCTGCGCTGTTAAAAATTATAAGTAACTTAAGCTTCATAAATTAATAAAAAACACTGTGCAATATTGCTAAAGTGCTAAAGGTATATGTACAAAGTAAATGATAATCACAAAGATGAATACTGAGCTTTTAAAAACCAAGTAAACCTCACAAACTAATGAAAAACACTGTGCAGTATTGCTAAAGTGCTAAAGGTATATGTGCAAAGTAAATGATGATCACAAGGATGAATACTGACACATACAGTGATATATAAAATCTTCCAACAATACGGTGACTGGTTTAAAAGTGCAAAGTGACAGTGAACCAAATAATACAAAGTTCTCAAATTATTATTATTAATAATAATAATAATAATAATAGTCCTCTTCCATAAATGGAACAAAGTGCAACTTGCAAATGAATTGTGCAAAAGATTACTCAGTCTCTTCTTCTGTGCATAAAAACCACACAGTGCAAAGTGCAGGAATAAGGATTTCCTCTTCGTGCAAAAACACACTAATAGCAATGGCCTCTTACCTTGTGGTTATGAGGCAACTGCATGTGTGTAAAAAAATGAGGATCTGTGTTCACGTTGCTGGCTTCATCATGCCACACTCCTGGGCCAATATCATGAATCATGGAATTTATGGAAGAGGACTATTATTATTATTATAATTAATTTGAGCACTTTGTATTATTTGGTTCACTGTCACTTTGCACTTTTAAACCAGTCACTGTATTGTTGGAAGATTTTATATATCACGTATGTGTCAGTATTTTAACTTTGCACATTTACCTTTAGCACTTTAGCAATACTGCACAGTGTTTTTCATTAATTTGTAAAGTTTTAGTTATTTTTTAACAGCTCAGTATTCATCTTTGTGATTATCATTTACTTTGCACATATACCTTTAGCACTTTAGCAATGTTGCACAGTGTTTTTTATTAGTTTATGAAGCTTTAGTTACTTATTTTTTAACAGCGCAGCACCAGCCATTCCTTTTATAGGTCAGGTAGGTAGGTCAGTGTGTGTATGTCAGGTAGGTCAGTTTAGTGGTCAGCATTGGTGGGCACTGGTAAGCCAGGCAGCAACTAGCAAGTGAGCTTACCCCCCGCCACGCAACCACAAAATCCTGTGCCACTGGAGCCAACCGCCATTACCCGTCCATCCCCCCCCCGCCGGCCTTGGACTTCGAGGTGAAGCCCCTGGTTTTTTTGCCACCTAGCAACGCCCCTGATCTGGGCTGCCCTGTGCAAAACCATGGCACAGAGCAGGTAAGTATAACATGTTTGTTATTTTTAAACAAAGAGAAACAAGACTTTACTATCACTTTAAATATTACACTATGGTCCCCCTTTTGTCATACCTCTCAACTTTTCAAGATGGGACCGAGGGACACCTATTAGCAAATGTATGTAGGCATAGAACCGCCCCCCCCCCTCCTCCGCCATGCCCCCTTAAAAGGAGAATTATACAAAAAATAAAATAAAAAGAAAAGTTTAGTTAAACCCACTTATTTTTTGTATTTTTTTTTTACCACTACTATTCCTTTATATTGGCTTTTGAAATTTACAATTGCAACAATTTAGAAATTGGGTGAAGTTTAGCACTGAGAAACACTTTTTGTAAGATCAGTAGTGCATTTTATAAATAACTATATATATATCAGACCAAAATGAGGGACAAATGAGAAGGAATGAGGGACAGAGGCTCTGGTATGTGAGCTTTGTCTATACAGCAATCTGATACACCTGTGGAGGAGCCAAAGTTTTGAATTAGCTGAACAGATGCTGGAGTAGATTTAAAGGGGAACCCCACTTTTGGTGACGTTTTTTTTTGTTGCCTGTAGTTTAAGCAGCCATTGATTCTGGTGAGTTTTCACTCACTGATAAGTTATTGAAGTTTTATGGATCTTCATTTGATGCACATGTTATGGTGAATAAGGAAATACAATGAAGTTGAATTGGAAGGAGACTTTTTGCACACTATTTTGTTTGTATAAATATACAATTTTGTTTTGCGCTACATTTTCACCTTGAACATTATTTTGGGTTTTTGTATATCAAACCTTGATGTTAGCTGCCTAGTTATTGAATTCCCTAGCGATGACTTTTTTAGTGACAATGGTGGACCATGATTTGTAATCCTGTAACATAAAGTGCCTGAACAAGGACCTAAAAATTTACCAGATTTTATTTTTATGAAAACTGCAAATTTAAAATGATTGAAAATTAATTTTGAAATTGCACTAATATGTTAAAAGTTACGTCTGGGAAAAGGGCTTCACACAAACCTTACATTAACCGCTTACCGACTGGGTCATAGCCGAATGACGGCTACAGCGCAGACGGATAACTCTGGGAGGGCGTACTATGACTTCTTCCCAGAATCGGCCGCACACCCGGGAATGTCTGTGACCGCGGGGTCTTCAAGACCCGGCGCGTCACGGATCATGGTAAAGGGCCAATGACAGCGGCCCTTTACCATGTGATCGCTCCATCCAATGACGGAGCAATCACTTGTCCACAAACCTTAATATGTCAGGTTCAGCTCCTATCCTTGCATCGATTTGGTGCAGAGTGTGAGGAGAGGAGGGAGCGGGTGCAGCAGCGCTGTGGGCTGGATCTGAAGTCCCCACATTGCCGATCTGTGCCCATTCATGCTCATCCATCCCCATTCTTGCTCATACATCCCCATCCATGGCTCATCCATCTCCATGCATGGTTCATTTATGCTCATCCAACCCCATCCATGGCTCATTCATGCTCATCCATGGCTCAGTCATGCTCATCCATTGCTCATATGTGCCACATCAGTGATCATCCCTGCCACATCAGTGCTCATCCATGCCACATCAGTGCTCATCCGTGCCACATCCATGCCACATCAGTGCTCATCCGTGCCACATCAGTGCTCATCCGTGCCACATCCATGCCATATCAATGATCATCCATGCCACATCAGTGACCATCCATGCCACATCAGTGATCATCCATGCCACATCCATGCCAAATCAGTGCTCATTCGTGCCAGATCAGTACTCGTTCGTGCCACATCCATGCTAAATCAGTGCTCATCCGTGCCACATCCATGCCAAATCAGTGCTCATTCATTGCCAGATCAGTACTCATCCATGCCACATCAGTGCTCAACCATGCCACATCCATGCCACACCAGTGCTCATCCGTGCCACATCCGTGCCACATCAGTACTCATCCGTGCCACATCAGAACTCATCAGTGCCACATCAGTGCTCATCCATGCCACATCAGTTCTCATCTGTGCCTCATCCATGCCACATCAGTTCTCATCTGTGCCTCATCCATGCCAGATCAGTTCACATCCATGCCACATCAGTGCTCATCAATGCCACTACAGTGCCCATCAGTCCCACTACAGTGCCTCACAAAAGTGTAATAGGTAGTCAAATTCGATTTGAAATGTATGCTCCTAGAACACCTGATGGTGCTCCCTACATGTTGGACCTCTGTATGTGGCCAGGCTGTGTAAAAGTCTCACACATGTGGTATTGCCATACTCAGGAGGAGTAGCAGAATGTATTTTGGGGTGTAATTTTTGCTATGTACATGCTATGATGTTAGAAATATCTTTTTTTTTGTCTTCAATAATTTTTTATTGCAGAAGTAGTGTTAAACATACAACAATGACAAAGGCACCTAGATTGCCCACGCAGGGGCTAGAATTGGCGCATGAGAGACAAAAAACAACAAAAACCGAGGAGGGTACCCTCCTGATTAACAGTCACAGAAGTTCTAAGTGCATCATACGTAATTTGGGGTAACCCCCTATAAGTGTAGGAATAATCAGAACAAAATGCTTTAACTCTGCGTTAAGATCATCTGGAGCCTCTGTTGGCAATCAAAAAAAAAGGGGGGGGCTGAGAGCCTTGGTAAAAGAAAAAGAACAGAGAGAAGTAAGAAAAAGAGGAGAATAAGAGAAAGTGGGGAAAGGGGAGGAGGGCAAAGGAGAGGGGGACCCGGGGCCACCTGGGAAACCAGACAGAGCCAATCTATATTAGCCAGAGGGAGTTCGGGAAAGGCATACTCCAGCCATGGCTCTCAAACTTTAAGGAACTTGGCATGCGTGTCTTTGAGTATACTAGACATTAATTTGTTGACCATCATGGACCTAAAGCAGTTTTTCACTTCCTGAAAGGGGACTGTGGTTTTTTTCCATGCTTGAGCAATCGTCTTTTTGGCCGCTATGAACAGACTCTGCTGACGAGCAAAAAACCCGGTATAGGGCAATGTAATAGCGCACATTTGGTCTCTTTATGGACGTTTAAATGGAACAGGGAAAACAACAGGCAAAACTCTCTGGACCAGAAACCCACTATTCGCGGGCAGGTCCACCAGGTGTAAATTACATCCCCACGATGGCCACATCCACGGAAGCAGCGATCGCTAGAGGTTGGGTTGGCACGAGCAATACGTGCTGGAACCCAATACCACCGCAATAGCACTTTGTACGCTGCCAACATGATGGCAGTATTAAAGGAACATTTAGCTACAGAAGACCAGGCCCTGCTCCAATCCGCCGGATGGATCCCATGTCCCAAATCTCGCTCCCACTGAGACACATAAGAGAGTGAGGGGGGAGATGTTGTTAGAAATATCTTTTAAATGGACAACTTTGTGCAAAAGAAAAATGCGTTTTCATTTTCTTTCCACATTTTCCAAAAACTTGTTGGAAAAAAATAACATTTCTAAAAGACTAATGCCCTGTACACACGATAGGATTTTCCAACAACAAAATCCATGCTTTTTTTCCGACAGATGTTGGCTCAAACTTGTCTTATGTCGCGTACACACGACCGTACTTTACGGCATACTTTGCCCTGTGGACTTTTCGACGGACTTTACGAAGGACTTTCTGAATGAACGGACTTGCCTACACACGATCAACCAAAGTCCGACGGATTCGTACGTGATGATGTATGACCGGACTAAAACAAGGAAGTTCATAGCCAGTAGCCAATAGCTGCCCTAGCGTCGGTTTTTGTCCGTCGGACTAGCTTACAGACGAGCAGACTTCTCGACCGGACTCGAGTTCGACGGATAGATTTAAAACATGTTTCAAATCTAAGTCCGTCCAACTTTTGAGCAAACAAAGTCCGCTGGAGCCCACACACGATTGAATTGTCTGAGGTAAACCGGTACGCCGGACGAAGTATGCCGTAAAGTCCGATCGTGTGTACGCGGCATTACATACACACAATCACACAAAGTTGGTCGGAAATTCCGAAGAACGCGGTGACGTACAACACATACGACGAGCCCAGAAAAATTAAGTTCAATAGCCAGTGTGGCTCTTCTGCTTGATTCCGAGCATGCATGGGACTTTGTTCATCGGAATTATGTACACAAGATTGGAATTTCCGACAACGGATTTTGTTGTCGGAAAATTTGAGAACCAGCTCTCAAATTTTGTGTGACGGAAATTCCTATGGAAAATGTGTGATACACACGGTCGGAATTTCCAACAACAAGGTCCCATCGAACATTTTCCGTAAGAAAATCCGACCGTGTGTACAGGGCATTAATTATGCCTCATAGAATATAGGTTCTATATTCATATACTCATTGTAGACTCTATAACTTTTACAAAGACCAAATAATATACACTGATTTGGGTTATTTTTACTAAAGATATTTAGCAGTATAAATTGTGGTCAAATATTCCAAAGATAAATTACTAATTTGCAAAATTTTATAACAGAAACGAAGAATAATGCATTTTTGAACAACATTTTCAGTATTTTTTCATTTAGAGTGCAAAAAAATAAAAAAACCCAGTGGTGATTAAATACCACCAAAGAAATCTCTGTGTGAAAAAAAAGGACAAAAATTTCATATGGGTACAATGTTGCATGACTGAGTAATTGTCATTCAAAATGTGAGAGCGCTGAAAGCTGAAAATTGGTCTGGGAAGGAAGGGGGTTTAAACACTAGAGATCCGCACTATAGCCAAATGACGGCTACAGCGCGGACCTGGTTTGCCGGGATGACGTCCATTGACGTCGTCCTGTGTACGAGCGGCCTGCACGCCCCCAGCAGGGCGCGCGCGCAGGCCGCTCGTACACGGGACGACGTCAATGGACGTCATCCCGGCAAACCAGGTCCGCGCTGTAGCCGTCATGCGCTCTGTGATCAGCGAGCTTATGAGACTCGCCTGATCACAGATCGGAGTAAGGCGTCGATCCCGACCCCTTACCACATGATCAGCTGTCAGCCAATGACAGCTGATCATGTGACATCAACAGAGCCGGTAATCGGCTATTTTTTCTACTCACACTGACAGCGTGAGGAGGAAAAAAAAGACGATCACCGGCGGCCGTGAGAAGGACATCAATCCCGATCACGGCGAGTGCCACCAGATCATCAGTGCCCACCTGTGCTCTCTGCCAGTGCCACCTAGCAATAGGCAAAACTGCCGCCTACCAGTGCCCACCAGCGCCACCCATCAGTGCCCACAGTGCCACCCATCAGTGCCACCCATCAGTGCCACCTATCAGTGCCTCAACAACAGTGCTGCACATCAGTGCCACCTATCAGTGCCCATCAGTGTCACCAATCAGTGCCCATCAGTAATGCCCATCTGTGCCGCCCATCAGTGTCACCTATCAGTGGTACCTATCAGTGCCACCCATCCGTGCCACTCATCAGTGCCACCCTTTAGAGCCCAAACATGATTTTTTTTTCTAAATTTTCCATTTATTTTGTTTGTTTAGCAAAAAATAAAAATCCCAGCTGTGATTAAATACCACCAAAAGAAAGCTCTATTCGTGGGAAAAAAATGATGAAATTTTCATTTGGGTACAGTGTTGTATGACCGCGCAATTGTCATTCAAAGTGCGCCAGCGCTGAAAGCTAAAAATTGGTCTGGGCAGGAGGTGGGTTTAAGTGCCCGGTAAGCAAGTGGTTAAGTGCCCAGTGGGCAAGTGGTTAAGTTTTAGCATTGCCTAATTTTTCTGTTTAATTGGAGATGTTTCCTGATAATGTATGAAGAAAAAAACGAGTCTTACATAACTTTTTGTTTACCACGTATAGATGTTATCAGGACTTGGTGGCAGTTTTAAGCACACAAGACACTTTGCATCATGAAATCATAAAGCTAGCAAATGTTTGGAGGAGAAGCATTAATCTGAAGCCACATCCAGCAATGAAGACCCTCTCTCTCGTGATGTTGCTCTTATCAGCAATTTTTCTACAATTTTCTCATCACAGTAACACTGGAAATGAATACAAACTTGCTGAAGTAAGTATATCAGCAGCAATATGAATAGAATTTTAGATACCTGTGCAAATCTAAGGCTACTTTCACACTGAGGCGCTTTGCAGGCGATATAGTGCTAAAAATATTGCCTGCAAAGCGCCCTGAAAGAGCCGCTCAATTCACTCCAATGTGAAACCCCCGAGGGCTTTTACACTGGAGCCGTGCGCTTGCAGGACGGTCAAAAAAGTCCTGCTAGCCGCATCTTTGCAGTGCTATAAGAGCGTTGTATTCACTGCTCCTGAAGCGCCCCTTCCCTTTGAAAACAATGGGGCAGCGCTGCAAACCCACCGGCAAAGCGACACTTAACCCTTTTTTGGCCGCTAGCGGGGGTTAACACCGCCCCCCTAGCGGCTGAATAGTGCTGCTAAAACAACGGTAAATATAGCGCCGCTTTACCACCGGTGCCCGACTGCCCCAGTGTAGCCTTAGAGCACTAACAAGTTTTAATTGACAAATATTTTGAGTACCTGTCATCACAAAGAAGCTGCACATCTTCTGAGTTGAACTCCAGAAGCAGAAATGAGAAATGCAGAAATAGATATGTCATTAATAATACAGCCTTATTTTTTTATTTTAAATGCAAGCAATGTAAAGACCTATATTTTACTTGATACAGCCTCTGTACAGCAGAGCTCAGACTGGGGGAGGGAGAAGCAGCACAAGGAGCCAATTAGCTGTACTGTAGTGCTGAGAAGAGAGCAGAGTAAAGAAATGAGCTCATAGGTCTGCTGAGTTTCTTCTAATGCCCCATACACACGGTTGGAACTTGCCAATGGGATAACCTCTGTCAGCATTTCCGAAAAGATTTAGAACGTGTTCTCTATCTAAGTCCGTCGAAAATGCCGACAGAAAAAGTCCGATAGGGCATACACACGGTCGGAATATCCGACCAAAAGCTCCCATCTGACTTTTTCTGTCGGGAATTGATGCCTTGTGTACGCGGCATTACTGTCTAGGATAGGGGAGGGTAGGAGATTTGTAATGCCCTGTACACACGATAGGATTTTCCGACAACAAAATCCATGTTTTTTTTCCAAGGGATGTTGGCTCAAACTTGTCTTGCATACACACGGTCACACAAAGTTGGTCGGAAATTCCGAACGTCAAGAACGCGGTGACGTACAACACGTACGACGAGCCGAGAAAAATGAAGTTCAATAGCCAGTGCAGCTCTTCTGCTTGATTCCGAGCATGCGAGGAACTTTGGGTGATCAGAGTTTATGACAACGGATTTTGTTGTCAGAAAATTTGAGAACCAGCTCTCAAATTTTGTGTGTCGGAAATTCCGATAGAAAATGTCCTATGGAGCCTACACACGGTCGAATTTCCGACAACAAGCTCCGATTGAACATTTCCCGTCGGAAAACTCGACCGTGTGTACGGGGCATAAGTGTTACCAAACTGCACAAGAAAAAAAAAAAATCAGGTCTCCTTCCCTGCCAGACAGGATTTTGCTGTCTGACAGAGATATGAAAATCTTAGGACAGACATACAAAACCTGGCAGTTAAAGTGGGGTTCCACCCAAAAAAGCAAAAATACCTGAAAAATTCTAAAAAAAACCACAAAAAAACATTTGGATATTTTTTTTTTTTTACTTACCTCTAAATGCCTGTTGCTAGGGGTTCCCTCGTAGTCTGCCTCTTCCTTTGCCTGGGCTGGTGACATCACTTCCCCCTCGGCACAGGAAGGGCTCGGCTCTGCTCCCTCCCTCCTGTCAATCATCTGGGACCCATTACAGGTCCCAAGTGATTGAGCGGCCAATCACGGCGCGGCGCCGCTCGCGCATGCGCAGTGGGTGTCAGGCTGTGAAGCCACAGCCCGGCGCCCACAGTTGAAATGCCGGCGCCGATGAGCGGAGGGGGGACGAGCGGGGCTTCGATCCCCCGCATCGCTGGACCCAGGGACAGGTAAGTGTCCAATTAAAAGTCAGCAGCTGCAGTATTTGTAGCTGCTGACTTTTAATTTTTTTTTTTTTTTTAATGGACCCCCTGGGTGGAACTCCTCTTTAAGGCAATTCTCATATATGCATTGAATCTATATATTTAGCTGTTTGCCTGGAGTTCATATTTAGGTTCGGATAAAGTAAAAGAGTTAAAATACCTGTGAGATTTATTTTTTGCTGACTGTGTCTCATTGGGGAGAAAGGACAGAACAGCAAGTAAAATACCATCTGTCCAAATTAGGGAAATCTCCCCTTAGACAGCTGTCTCTAGAACAGGTGTCACCAATGGAAGATTACCATACTTCCTAAAATTTTGGATTTTCAATCACTTTATGCCCGGATGGCACTGATCAACAGGACAAATGAAAAGAGGGATCTAACGTTTCCCCATTCTATCCATAACTGAAAAAAAAAAAAAAAATAGCGACAGATATACTTTAAGCTGCCTACAGACATTAGATGGTGGCCTAGCAGTTTTTCTAATGAAAGTTCATGCTACAAACATTCACATTTGCATCAGGCGAACTTCCCTCTCTGGGCCTATTAATGGAAAGGGAGGCTGCAAGTGGCATTCACCTATGAGGATTCCAGGTGTGACCGGACCATAGGAGGCTGTCTGGGGCCTGTTGGCCCCCGGGTTCTGGTGAGTTGGACCCCCTTGTGGGGGTGTGTGGGGCACGAGGTGATAAATTGTGTGGTGAATGGGGCACTCATCAAACCTGCTACACACACTCTGTTTATCCACTTAGAGACTCTACATATACTTCAATATACTTTGCTTTGCTCAAGTCTTTTATATATACAGCAGAGACATTTCATTTACCTGTCAGTCGGTATAAGCTTTACTGAGAGGAGCGCTGCTTGGATGTTTTTAATTGTTTCTCCTATAGAGTTATAATTTTACATCTATTTTATTTTTGTTTCCATTTCACTTATGTTAGGTGGCTGCTGAGAGATATTTCATTATTTGTTAATTTTTTATCTCATTAGTTATTAGTTCCCTTTTTTTGTGTATACTTGATATTACATAGTGCTGAGATAGGAGGAGTGTGGTAGGGCGGGTTCCTTCCTTTGGTATAGATTATATTATATATTAGAGAGCTATATAGCGATGTATTGCCACAGCTACCATGCGTTTACTATGCGACTACCTTGAAGAACTTTGAATCAATATTATATTATCATGTGTGCAATCAATCATGTTTATATGCAAGTTTGGGCTACATTTAATACATCTTGAAACATATACTATTTACTATGTAGGAACATTTATGTATACATTTCTAACACTTGTGTGAGTGTGTGTGTGTGTGTGAATTTCTATGTATTTATTATCTTACTATATTATTATGTTATTTGCTGAACGTTATCTAAAGTTTGTAGGAGCAATTTAGATCATAGGGATCAGTGTTCCTTTTTACTTATTGTTGTTTATTACCATGCATCATACTGTACTGGATTTCTGTAAGCATTCTTTGGCATTTAAACAGATTTCTGTACAAGCTAAAGTGTAAGTAATGTCCTCAAATACTCACCTCTTGTCCAGTGATGTGAAGGCTGAGATGGCCTCTTGCCATCACCGACAGCCTCGCCCACCCTCTTCTGAGTTTAGCTTCTTTTGCCATCCTGATTGGCCAGCCCAGGAAGACATGACTTCCGCGCATGCACACAGGAGTTCATTCATCCCACCACCAAGGCATGCCAAAATTGTACATTGAGCTGCTCATGACAGTGCCAACAGCACAGGAACCTGGCAATGACTTGGGAACTAGGACCATACCAGGGACAGGGTAATACGAGTAAGAGGCAAGAACAGGAAACAGAAAAGGCACAGACATAAATACAATTCTAACAGGGGTTCTAGATCTACTACTCTACTATAGAAAAGTGTTTTCATTTCTTTCTGTTGCTGATGGAGAGTCTCCCTCACTTCCTGCCTGGTAGGCAGTAAAAGTCAGGCCAGGACTTTGAATCCTTCCTCACTCTACCCAAAATTAAAGGATAACTATAGTCAATTCTTTGTTTTCATTTTTAATATAGTAAGGGAAGTTCATAACCCTGTCATTTTTTTTTTCTTTTGCCATCTGTGTCCCATTGGGGAGAATTTTCTTCACTTCCTGTCCCACAGTAAAACAGGAAGTGAGAAGAAATCCCTGCAAATTAAGGGAATCCCTTGGGGACCCCCAAGTCATAAGAATTTGTGTCCCCATTGGAAGATTGGGATTGGGATTTTATTTTAATTTCACTTGCAATGATAATTGTAAAGAGGATAAATAGAGAGGGTGAATCTCCCTAATGGGGGCACAGACAGCAATAAAAACTGAGAGGTGTTCTAATCCATCTGCACTTCATCAAAAACTAAAAAAGGTTTTGCCTTTAGTTATCCTTTAGAAAAAATCTTTTAGCTGACCATACACTTTAAGGCCAGCTTTAAATGGGCTTTGTTTTTAGATCAGATTGTGGTTAAGTGTAAAGTCAACAGCAGTTTTCTACATTCACATTATCAGAGTGTAATGAAAACACGTAGCGGTATTTATATTCTGGGGTTATTTTATGCAGCTTGTACAATTTTAGGATGATTGGTCATTACTTTTGGACTATAGCAGACATCTGTTGGATTGTAATTGGCCTCTGAACAATTTTTTGCACTGATACTATTTCTCAAAAAGAAATGTCTGCAAATAATCATTTTCCAACAAACAGGGTTGTCGGGAAGAGGCCCTTGTCCTCATCAACATGGGGACAAGGTGCTTTGGGGCAGGGGGGGCCACAGGGTGCCCCCCCTGCCCCAAAGTGCCCACCCCCCCATGTTGAGGGCATGCGGCCTGGTACGGTTCAGGAGGGGGGGTGCTCGCTCGTCCCCACTCCCTTTCCTGACTGGCCGGGCTGCGTGCTCGGATAAGGGTCTGGTATGGATTTTGGGGGGACCCCCACGCCGTTTTTTTCGGCATAGGGGGTTCCCCTTAAAATCCATACCAGACCTAAGGGCCTGGTATGCTCCTGGAGAGGAACCCATGCCGGTTTTTTATTTAAAATTTGCCGTGGAGTCTCCCTTCATGATTCATACCAAACACCTGTCAGCAATGCTTGTCGCTCATCGGGAAAGGAAAAAACACATTTTTCCTTTCCCAATGAGTGAGCCAGCTTGGCGCTGGCTCCCGCGACGGGTCAGGCAGGTGTCAAATCTTGACGATAACAGCGGTGAGATTGGCACAATATCACGGTCACCTACTGTACCTACCTGAGCCCCTTCTCTCTCCAGCAATGTCCACGATCCCCTTAGCTATTCAGTACACTCCTCCTGATTTGCTGAGACTGAGCAGCGGCGCCATTGGCTCAATCAAAGTCAGCCAATCTGGGGAGAGAGGAGATGGGGCCAGGTCAGGGCTCCGTGTCTGAATGGATACACGGAGCTCTGACTCAGCTTGAGTGCCCCCTGTAGCAAGCTGCTGGCTGAGGGTGCACTCAAAGAGGGAGGGGCTAGGAGCAGCAAAGAGGGACCCGAGAAGAGGAGGATCTGGGCTGCTCTGTGCAAAACCAACTACACAGAGCAGGTAAGTATAACAAGTTTGTTATTTTAAAAATAAATAATAAAACGAGCCTTTACAATCACTTTAAGCAACTGATTGAAAAAAACAGCCAAAAAAAAAGTCTTATTCCCAGAGGTACAAGAATAAATGTCAATAATAAAAAGATTGGCTAACACCATAGGTTGCTTGCAAGGTTGCCTTTAGAAGTGGGCTGGGATGAAGACAGTTCGCAGTGGATGGGAAGTCCAAGTGTGAATCGGGAGCTATGGTCTTTATCCAGTGTCGAGCTGGTCCGTTCGGTGTTCGATATCCGTCCAAAGTATGTATCTCCAGAGGAAGTGTAGAGAGGATCTGTCAGTCCGTCCACCGCATGAGCCAATGGTAATGCGTTTCGGAAGAATGCCTCGCTTCCTTCATCGGCCTCTCCCGACGCCGGCTCTCTTTGAATGGATCTCAGGCTGATCTCGCTCCCTATACAGCTTGCCTTCTTCCTATAATGGATAAAGACCATAGGTCCCAGTTCACACTTGGGCTTCCCATCCACTGCGAACTGTCATCATCCCCGCCACACCCGCTTGAGTGCCATTGCTGTTTATATCATTTTTTATCTTTTAATAAATTGTGCTACATGATGCCTGCTTGGTGCTTTTTTCCCTTCCATCTTGCATTTAAAAAATAATGTCTACTAATGAATCCCATTTCTAGCAGTCTTCAGAGTTCATTTATTAGGTACAATTTTATTTTTCATTTGTAATATCTATAACAATGCTGCTGAAAATATTGGCTGTAATGCATCACATAATGATGTCAGCCTGCAATGATTAAAGCCCAGTTACAGCTTGCACACAGAAAAAAAAAATGAACGTCTACGGCAGGAGTTAAGAATAAAAAAAGCAGCTCCAAGTTCTATACACACCCTATAATTCAACCCACTTCCTATGAGCCCAGGGTCAGAGGCATAACTAGAACCTTCAGGGCCCTGGTGCAAGAAACCGTGAAGGGCCCTCCTGACCTCTGGTCCCGGAGCCTTCCCTCCAAGCCCGGGGCCCTTCCCACTGATTCTGGAGCTCTTTACTTTCGTCACGGGGCTCTTTATTATGGTCCAGCAGTGGGACCCTTTAACATGTGCTACAGCAGGCCCCCTTCCTGCCGTTTTGGGTAGGGTTGCTACCTTTTCTTCAAGCCAAACCCGAACACTTTAGTGGCACACAGCAAATTTTTTGTAGTATACACTATATATACAGTGCCTTGAAAAAGTATTCATACCCATTAAAATTTTCCACATTTTGTCATGTTACAACCAAAAAGGTAAATGTATTTTATTGAGATTTTATGTGATAGACCAACACAAAGTGGCACATAATTATGGAGTCGCAGTTGGACATCAACAAGATGAAGACCCTGTGCTCTGTCTCCAGGTTGGTAATACGGGCATCAGTGGTGGCAGTGGAGGATTCTATCACTGTTACCCTCTCCTCTACCGTGCCAACTTGCTGTCGCAGATCGTGCAGCTCCCTTGTGAGTGCGTTCACAACTGAGGCTGCCATGGCGTTGAAATCTTGCTTAGTAGGCAGACCTGAGACTATGTCCCTTAGGGATCCCTCTGTGAGGCCACTCCCTCCCCCTGCATTCTCGGTGCTTGGCTGTGAGTCTGAGTGGGCTAGCAGGGGATTGTATGGGAGAGTGTGCCCTGGGAGTGAGAGAGGGAAAGTCCTCCGCAGCAGCAGCGGCCCCCGCCTGTGTGCGCTCGCCGGGGAACTCATGGCGGCACCATCTTGGTCTGTGTGGCCAGCGAGGAACTGGGTTGCTGCTGCAGTAAATAATGTGTAATTTTGGGATCCACTCCGTTCCTCGTTGGGCAGCGGGTGCTTGCGATCCCCGGGCATGTGTATATGGCTCGTTTGGGCCGTTCAGTGGGCGATCCTCAGCCCGTTCTCGTTCAGAGCTCCTGCAGGTGCGTCCTCACGCTTCCATTGCTAAGCCATGCCCCCCCGTGGAACATTATTGTGAAGTGGGAGGAAAATTATAAAATAAACATCTGAAAAGTGTGGCGTGCATTTGTATTTAGCCCTCCTGAGTCAATATTTTGTAGAACCACCTTTTGCATCAATTACACCTGCTAGTCTTTTTTGGCGAATGTCTCTACCAGCTTTGCACATCTAGATGAAATTTTTGCCCATTCTTCTTTGCAAAATGACTCTGTTAGATTGGATGGAGAGTGTCTGTGAACTGCAATTTTGAAGTCTTGCCACAGATTCTCAATTGGATTTAGGTCTGGACTTTGACTAGGCCGTTCTAACACATGAATATGCTTTTATCTAAACCATTCTATTGTAGCTCTGGCTGTATGTTTAGGGTCATTGTCCTGCTGGAAGGTGAACCTCCGCCCCAGTCTTAAGTCTTAACAGGTTTTCTTCTAAGATTGCCCTGTATTTGGCTCCATCCATCTTCCCATCAACTCTGACCAGCTTCCCTGTCCCTGCTGAAGAAAAGCATCCCCACAACATGATGCTGACACCACTATCTTTCAAGGTGGGGATGGTGTGTTCAGGGTGATCTGCAGTGTTAGTTTTCCGCCACACATAGCGTTTTGTTTTTAGGCCAAAAATTAAAATTTTGGTCTCATCTGACCAGAGCACCTTCTTCCACATGTTTGCTCTGTCCCCCACATGGCTTCTCGCAAACTGCAAATAGGACTTCGTATGACTTTCTTTCAACAATGGCTTTCTTCTTGCCACTGTTCCATAAAGGTCAGATTTGTGAAGTGCACAACTAATAGTTGTCCTGTGGACAGATTCTCCTACCTGAGCTGTGGATCTCTGCAGCTCCTCCAGAGTTACCATGGGCCTCTTGGCTGCTTCTCCAATTAATGATCTGCTTGCCCGGCCTGTCAGTTTAGGTGGACGGCCATGTCTTGGTAGGTTTGCAGTTGGGCCATACTCTTTCCATTTTCAGATGATGGATTGAACAGTGCTCCGTGAAATGTTCAAAACTTGGGATATTTTTTTATAACCTAATCCTGCTTTAAACTTTTCCACAACTTTATCCCTGACCTGTCTGGTGTCTTCCTTGGCCTTTATGGTGCTGTTTGTTTACTAAGGTTCTTTAACAGCTGTATTGATACTGAGGTTAAATTACACACAGATGGACTATATTTACTAATTAGGCGACTTCTGAAGGCAATTGGTTCCACTAGATTTTAGTTAGGGGTATCAGAGTAAAGGGGGCTGAATACAAATGCACTCCACACTTTTCAGATATTTATTTGTAAAAAAAATGTGAAAACCATTTATCATTTTCCTTCTACTTCACAATTATGTGACACTTTGTGTTGGTCTATCACATAAAATCCCAATAATATACATGAATTGTTTTGGTTGTAAAATGACAAAATGTGGAAAATGTCAAGGGGTGTGAATACTTTTTCAAGGCACTGTATATATTTTCATTAAATAACATTTCTAATTCCAATGGATTTATAGACTCGAGTCCCCCCTTACATTAAGGTCCACAGAGTTGAATTCCCCTTTACATCTGAATCCACAGAGCTCCACTTTACATCAGAACTCACAGTGTTCCCCTTTACATCTGTAAGGGGGAACGCTGCAGACTCTGGTGTAAAGGGGAACTCTGATATAAGGTGGTCTCCAGTGACCAGAGTAGTTTAGTTTCCAGCATTCCTCTTTAATCAGGGTACCCAGAGCCCCCCCCCACATGAAAGTCCAGAGAGCCCCCCTTATATCAGTCCGCAGAGCCCCCCTTACATCAGAATCTGCAATGCCCGCCTTACATCAGAGTCTTCAGAGGCCCCCCTTACATCAGAGACTTCAGAGGCCCCCCTTACATCAGAGTCTTCAGAGGCCCCCCTTACATCAGAGTCTTCAGAGGCCCCCCTTACATCAGAGTCTGCAGAGGCCCCCCTTACATCAAAGTCTGCAGAGGCCCCCCTTACATCAGAGACTGTGCAGAGGCCCCCCTTACATCAGAGTCCGCAGAGGCCTCCCTTACATCAGTCTTCCTTACATCAGAGTCTGCAATGCCCTCCTTACATCAGAGTCTGCAGAATTTAACTGTACGGGGGTGCCCTGTGGACTATAATGTAAAGGGGAACTCTGATGGAAGGGGTTCTCTGGGAAACCTGATTTAGGGGGTGCTCTGGTGTAAAGGGGAACTCTGATGTAAGGGGGTCTCTGCTCACCAAAGCCCCCTTTACATCAGAGTCTGCAGACCACCCCTAAATCTGAGGTCTCCTTACATTATTGTACTGATTCAGAGACAGGAGAGATAAGGGAGGGGGTGAATGGATGGTGAACTCACTCACCCCAGGAAGGAAGGAGGCTCATGCAGTCTGCATATCCTCCACGTTCATTCTCCATGCTGTTCGCGGCTGCTGCGGGGGGGGGGGGGGGGCAAGCGGGATGTCAGTGCTGGTTCTGAACAGTGTAAGAGGGATTGTAACAGACACTCTCTCCTTACAATTGCAGCCAGCAGCCCCACCATGGATCCTCGGACCGGGCTTTTGGAACTCCCCACAGTGGCGGAATGCCAGAGCCCAGTCGCAAGTGCGACTGCTGCGACCCTGGTAGTTCTGCCACTGCCCAGGGTGTAAGGACTTTGCCCCTCACCCTGGACTCACAGGAGAATGTTAAAGAGTGTGGTGTCACATCATTACATGGTGCCACCCTCCATAGCATTCATTTAAGATCTGTCCACCGCCGGAGGAAGAAAGGGGTAAGGAGAGCCTGTGAGGTCACTATACTGGGCCTAGGATTACTGAAAAAAAGGTACATATACTATATTGTCAAAAGTATTGGGACACCTGCCTTTACACACACTTGAGCTTTAATGGCGTCCCAGACTTAGTCCATAGGGTTCAATATTGAGATGGCCCACCTTTTGCAGCTATAACAGTTAAAAGGTGGGCCAGCACAGAGCCTAGGGGTGTTGCTAGGTGGGAAAAAGAACAGGGGCTTCAACCCAAAGGTAAATTTGATAACCCCTCACACATTTACGTAAGCCCAAGCTCCGCCCAATGCCCCACCATAAAATGTTCTATGAACCCATTATGACACCAAATCTTGGAATTGTTATTAATTAGCAATTTATTCATAGTATTATATAAACCTATATTTAGGATGGTAGTAATCTCATGCAGAGAGCAGGATAGACTATATATGCACACACACACCCCTTTGTGCACACATCAAAACACTGGCAGAAGAGAAAAGTCAGACTCAAGTAAAAAAATATCCATACACAAATTTTTAAACAGCTGTATGTTTATTATACTTAACGGTGTCTGCAGTAAAGCAATGCAGCTGGCTCTCCTGCTGGGGCCCTCCTTTTGAACTAATGGGGCCCGGGCCCAGTACAGGAGGGTTGTCTGTAGTGCCTTATCAGTGGTCCTGTATGGCACTGTGCTGGTTGATATGATGATATAATGAAGGTGTCTGTCACTGCAGTGATGAGTGGAGATAGTTACCTCTGAGCGAAAGTGATGCAATCTAAGGATGGCATCTGCAAGGAGAATAAAAATACACAATCAGCGCCAGTCCTTCACTTTTCATGAGGATTATCTGCCAACCGTCGCAGAAAACATGCACTAAATAAAAACTGCCAAGGGCATAGCTGAGCCTGCAGAAGGAAATGAGTGAACATCTATGGTGGGGGGAGCTGTAATTGACCCCAATCCGGAAATTCGAAAATTTGAAAATCCAAAATCTGGAAATTCGAAAATCTGAAATCCGGAAATTCAAAATTATAACTAACTAATACATTATGGGTATTGGAATTTCCTTTCAAATTTGGCTGGTAGTGAACGTAACGAATACAAATTTATTCGAAGTTACGAATTATCCGAAATAACAAATGTCACATCTAAACAAATAGAAAGGAACAGATTAACTACTTGCTGCCGTGCAACAGCGCGGGTCTTAGTTGGCCGGAGGGCATCCATGGACATCCTCCGGAGCAAGCGCTGTCTGCGCATACCTGAGACTCGGCTGATCACAGATCAGAGTAAGGGGTCGATCCCGGCCCCTTACTACGTGATCAGCTGTCAGCCAAAGACGGCTGATCACGTGATGTAAACAGAAGCTCAGTAATCGGTATTTATAAAAAAAGCCGATCACCGGCTTCTGTCAGAGGGATATCGGTCCCTCACACAGAAAGGCGCAGCTGCATTTTCTGTGCCCACCAGTGTCAGCTGCCAGTGCCCACTGTGCCATCTACCAGTGCCACCTATCAGTACCCACCAGTGCCACCTACCAGTGCCCACAGTGCCACCTACCAGTGCCCACAATGCCACCCATCAATGTCCACCAGTGCTGCCAATCAATGCCCATCAGTGTCTCATAATGAGTGCCACAGATCAGTGCTGCCTATCAGTGTCACCTACCAGTGCCCATCAGTGCCACTCATAAGTGATCATCAGTGCCACTTATCAGTGCCACCCATCAGTGCCAACCATCAGTGCCACCTATCAGTGCTGCCTCATCAGTGCTTATCGGTGCCCCTTATCAGTGCCCATTAGTGCCGCCTTATCAGTTCCTATCAGTGCCCATCAGTGCTGCCTATCAGTGCCGCCTATCAGTGCCCATCAGTGCCGCCTATCAGTGCCGCCTCTTTAGAACACATCAATGAAGGAGAAAAATTACCTGCTTTCAAAATTTTATAACAAACTATAAAACCGTTTTGTGGCCTGGTCAGGAAGGGGGTTTAATTGCCCAGTAAGCAAGTGGTTGATAATAATAATAATAATAATAATAATAATAATAATAAAAGTTTTTATTATTATTGTTATTTATTATTATTAATTCATTACGTTCCATCCCTTTAGATACGGCATTCGTAACTTCGGATAAATTCGTATTCGTAGGGTGGCACAGTGGTGTAGTGGGTAGCACTTTCCCCTAGCAGTAAAAAGCGTCGCTGGCTCAAATCCCAACCACCACACTACCTGCCTGGAGTTCTCCCTGTGCCTGTGTGGGTTTCCTCTGGGTACTCCGGTTTCCTCCCACACTCCAAAGACATGCTGGTAGGTTAATTGGCTTCTGTCCAAAATTGGCCCTAATATATGAATATGAGTTGGGGACCTTGGATTGTGGGCTCCTTGAGGGTAAGGACCAATGTGAGTGTGTGATGTATGTGTGGAGCGCTGCGTAAATTGACGGCACTATATATAGATGAGCATCCTAATGAGACACAACGTACAGGGATAGGGACAATTGTAGACACTCACTCTGGATGGACTGGTGTCTTTATTCAACCTTACTAACTATGTAACTATGTATTCATTACGTTCACTAACAGCCAAATTTGAAAGGAAATTCCAATACCTATAATTTAATAGTTAGCAATAGTTAAGTTATTTCCGAATTTTTGAATAGTTAAAAGGGTTTTCGCTCGGATATTTCCAAATTTGTTGAAATTCGTTAAACGAATTCTGAACGAAACGAATTGCACATGTCTAATAGCAGCAGATGTCATGTGTGCGACCAGAGGAGATTGAACGTTCTGTAGGACGAGGGTGATCTGTGACTCAGCAGCTTCACGTCTGTCAGACACAGTGATTGACAAGTGGGAGGGGGAGATGTAAGCAATTAGGTCCGCTGAGCTGAGCAGTGCTGGAGTCATCCACCGAACGGCAGCTGCAGCTCATCACAAGCAGCATAGAGGAGACGCGCTTGCTGTGCTGTGCCCCCCCAGATCACCAGCAAGCCGGTGATGTGTGCAAACTGCATACTATAGCCCGAGTTCCCGGCCAACCCCAGGCCTTGGGACTTGGGGCTAATAATTCTCAATGAGCAATATGAGACATGGGGCTTTTTGGGGGCCCAATCGGGGCTATAGCCTGCCCCCCCCTTCCCGATGCCACAGAGTCCTGACCTCAACCCAATAGAACACCTTTTGGGATGAATTCGAGCGAAGACTGCGAGCCAGGCCTTCTCCAACATCAGTGCCTGACCTCATAAATGCATTTCTGGAAGAATGGTCAAACATTCCCATAGACACACTCCTAAACCTTGTGGACAGCCTTCCCAGAAGTGTTGAAGCTGTTATAGCTGCAAAGGATGGACCAACTCAATATTGAACCCTCCAGACTAATGCCTCGTACACACGATTGGATTTTCTGACGGAAAATGTTCGATGTGAGCTTGTTGTCAGAAATTCCGACCGTGTGTAGGCTCCATCGGACATTTTCCATCGGAATTTCCGTCGCACAAAATTTGAGATCTGGTTCTCAAATCTTCTGACAACAAAATCCGTTGTCGGAAATTCCGATCGCGTGTACACAATTCCGATGCACAAAAGTCCACGCATGCTTGGAATCAAGCAGAAGAGCCACACTGGCTGTTGAACTTCCTTTTTCTCGGCTCGTCGTACATATTGTACGTCACCGCGTTCTTGACGTTCGGAATTTCCAACCAACTTTGTGTGACTGTGTGTATGCAAGACAAATTTGAGCCATAGGATTTTGAGCCAAAATCCATGGATTTTGTTGTCGGAATGTCCGATCTTGTGTACGAGGCATTAGACTGGGATGCCATTATAGTTAATGTGCGTGTAAAGGCAGGCGTCCCAATACTTTTAACAATACATTGTATATATGAGCCTGGATTTGGACTTTAAGGCACTGGATTCTGAAAGGGGAAAGGTTTAGGCAGTCTACAGGAGGACTGGAGCATTAAAAGATCTTTTAAATGTAGAATTTAACTCAGATGCTTCCAGTTTAGATGAATCTTGTAAAAATATTTTTTAAAAATTCTGTTTTTCAGATGGATGAAAACCTTGAATCAAAGTCTGAGAATGGAAAGATTTCAGAAAAAAACAAATTTTTCCATCCAAAGGCCACAGGAAAGCTTGAATACGATACTACAGAAGTAAAGAACGCACCAAGGTGTGGATTTTCGGATGTGTTCAATCCAGAAACACATGGATGGAGAAAGAATAAATTAGCATACAGGTTAGACTGAAAAATAATTTTCACAGAAAAAAATGGCTGGTTCATAGATTATTACAGAATAATTAAACCCACAAACAAACAAAAAAAATGTGATAGATTGTAACCTTCCATTCTATAGATGAAATGGTTACCTTTGTTTTTTACTTTTCAGAAAATAACCACTTTAGCTCCGGAAGATTTACCCCCCTTCATGACCAGGCCATTTTTTGCGCTCCAGCACTTAATTAATTTAACTAGTCGTGCGACACTGTACCCAAATAAAACGCAAGTCCTTTTTTCACACAAATAGAGCTTTCTTGTGGATGGGGGCGGACTGATAACTCATGGGGCTCCCAGGCAATAGGAGATGATGGGGTCCCCGGGCAATAGGAGATTATGGGGACTCCAGGCAATAAGAGATTATGGGGCCCCCAGGCAATAGATTATGGGGCCACACAGTATACACACACACACACATACAGTATACACACACAGACACACAATATACACACACACAGTATACACATACACACATTAAAAAGGTACTGGAGAGGCGGGGCAGCTATAATCTTGGTATTTTTAAAAAAACACAAATTTTTACATACTGTCCCTGGTTTTATTGAAGCTGGCAACCCTGATGGGGCCCCTTAGTGGCATGGGGCCCTCGGGCAGTGCCCGAGAGCCCGAATGGTCAGTCCGCCCCTGCTTGTGGTAGTATTTGATCACCTCTGCGGTTTTTATTTTTTTGTGCTATTAACAAAAAAAGACTGGATTTTTTTTAAAAAAACATCATTTATTTACTTTCTGCTATAAAACACATTCAATTAAAAAAATGAAAAAAATCGAATTTCTTCATAAATTCAGGCCAATATGTATTCTGCTACATATTTTTGGTAAAAAAAAAATCCCAATAAGTGTATATTGATTGATTTGCACAAAAGTTATAGCGTCTACAAATTATGGGATATTTTTATTTATTTTTTATTTTTACTTTTTTACTAGTAATGGCGGCGGTCAGCAACAGGCAGACACTAACTGTCACGTTTTACTTTTTGGGGACCATTGACACTAATACAGTGATCAGTGCTAAAAATATGCACTGTCACTTTACTAATGACACTGGCTGGGAAGGGGTTAACATCGGGGGCGATCAAAGGGTTAAATGTATGCCTAGCTAGTGATTTTGTGTACTGTGTGAGGAGCTTCTACTAGGGGAAGACATGGGTCCGTGTCCTTGCTTTGCAGGAACACAGGATCCATGCCTTCCCTAGTGACAGAATGGTCATCTGCCTTGTTTATATAGGCAGACTGTCGTTCTGCCTGTGTACCCAACGATCTGCGGGTGCGACATCAAGTCCGCGGTACCCGCAGATCAGCTGTGTATAATCACAGGTCGCTGGTGGCGTCCCAGACCCAGAAGTGCATGGCCACGTATAGATACATGATCCTGCACACAGTAAAACTACTATAGGACGGTCGTCAAGTGGATAACTTTAGATCCTGAAAGAAATTCAGTAATTTTGTCAATTTCTGTGAGCTGAACCGAAGAAAATTAAAAACAAGTTCTTGAAAAGACCAATCACCTTACCTCCTATGTAATGGAGATGAACAAAGGCAGACATATTGGAGGTCCAGACAGAGGCTACCATAGGTACAGTGAAGAGGCAAGCATAATCGCCCAGTGACAGAAAGTCTTATTTGCAGCAGTACTAAATGATAATGAAGAGAAAAAGCCTAAAATTGGAAAGTGATGCAGGCAACCCATCCAAAAACTGAAAATTGGCAACACATAACATTATTGGTTTTTGGGTTTAGCTATGCTTTAAAAATACCATTTGTGCAATGTAATGGTGTGCTCAAGTGTAGTCTCATGCCTTGTTTTCCCTTTAACCACTTCAGCCCCGGAAGAATATACCCCCTTCCTGACCAGAGCACTTTTTCACTTTTTGCGATACGGCGCTGCGTCGCTTTAACTGACAATTGCGCCGTCGTGCGACGTTGCTCCCAAACAAAATTAACGTCCTTTTTTCCCCACAAATAGAGCTTTCTTTTGGTGGTATTTGATCGCCTCTGCGGTTTTTATTGTTTGCGCTATAAACAAAAAAAAGAGAGACAGTTTTGAAAAAAATGCATTATTTTGTACTTTTTGCTATAATAAATTTCCCCCTTTTTTTTCTTTTAAAAAAAGCATTTTTTTCTCAGTTTAGGCCGATATGTATTCTTCTACATATTTTTGGTAAAAAAAATTGCAATAAGCGTATATTGTTTGTTTTGCGCAAAAGTTATAGCGTCTACAAAATAGGGGATAGATTTATAGCATTTTTATTATTTTCTTTTTTTTTTTTTTTACTAGTAATGGCGGCGATCTGCGATTTTTATAGTGACTGCGACATTATGCCGGATACATTGAACACATTTTTGGGACCATTGTCATTTATACAGCGATCAGTGCTATAAAAATGCATTGATTACTGTAAAAATGTCACTGGCAGTGAATGGGGTTAACACTAGGGGGCGATCAAGGGGTTAACTGTGTTCCCAAGAGGTGATTCAAATTGGAGGGGGAGGGGACTGACTAGGGGAAGTGACGGATCGTGGTTCCCAGCTAATAGAAACACACAATCTATCACTCCTGCCAGAACAGAATAGGGAAGTGTTTGTTTACACACACACATGTCCCTGTTCTGTGTCTCCTGCTCACGATCGCTCGTGGCCGGTGGTCATCGCGACCTTCGGCCATGTGCATCGGCACCCCTGCTGTGCAGCGGGCACGTTTTTATCTGCTATCTTACAAAAAGTATTGGGACGTCTGCCATTACATGCACATGGTGGTTGAAAAACCTCCTGTGCTGCAGCACCCCCCCAGAGCCCCCCTTTTACTTACCTGAGCCTATCTTTGCAGTGACAAGCACACAAGCCTCAGCCAGTGTCTTGGGTCCTCATTGGATAGATTCATAGCAGCGGGAGCCATTGGCTGTTGTCCATCGGAAAATCCGACTGTGTGTACGGGGGCATTAGACTGGGATGCCATTAAAGTTAATGTGCGTGTAAAGGCAGGCGTCCTAATACTTTTGGTAATATAGTTTACATTTTCATGTGAACATCAATAACCTTCAATTGACTTTGTTAAAGGTTGGATAAACTGTGTGGCAATTAAAAAAAAGACATATGATGAAAAATTGCAGTTGAATTTAAAATGAAACTTCATCCAAAAAGGGAAATTCTGCTCTTCACCCCCCCCCCCCCCCCCCACAGTTTAACTTTTGGGACTTTTGACAGGTACCCACTCCCACTTCCCCTTGGATCGCCTAGGCAATCCGAGCAAAAGTCCCCCCCCCCCCCTTCTGGGAGACTTCAGAGGTCCCAGAAAGCTGCGGGACCACTCACAGGGTGCAGCGCAGGGCCCAGTTAACATGCCGGCGCCAGGTCTGAAGATCAGTGAAGATATCTGTTCGGGTCAGGACATCCCTGGATCCCTGGACAGGTGTGTGTTTAATAAATGTCAGCAGCTACAGTTTTTGTAGCTGCTGACTTCTAGCTTTTTTTTTTTAAATGACTGAAGAACCACTTTAAATTATAGCTGTCCATTATTATTAATTTACTTGTTTTATTTTCCCAGAATACTCAATGATACACCAGACATGCCTACATCTAAGGTTGATGAAGTCATCGAGAAGGCGTTCAAGGTGTGGAGTAATGTGGTACCCCTGACGTTTACCCGGGTTCATGATAATACTTCTGATATTGATATATCATTTATAAAACATAGTAAGATTCCCTGCACTTACTATTATTTTACCCATTATTCCTATAAGGATATTTAGTAAGACATACAATGTTTTTTTTTCCACAGCTTACAATAATCATTACCCATTTGAAGGCCCTGGCAATATACTAGGAAATGCTTTTCTACCTGGAAATCTAATTGGTGGAAATATTCACTTTTATGATAACACAACATGGACATATGATCAAACAGGTGGGCTTTTCAAATGTTATACACATTCCATGGTCACATTCATATTTTAAAAGAGGAGAGAACATATTGTTATACAGTCTTGACAGCATTTTGTTTAAGTGACATTAGGGACAGTATAAGGGCCCGGGGAACACAATTTTCCCATGACTACAATAGAAAAACCTCAAAAGTTAAAGCGAATGCTTTTTTTTTTATTGGGAACTTTTGGGAAGGCAGTGCGGGCCCCTCCAACCCTAAATGTGTGTAATGAAAGGGGCCATGCTGGAGTGTCTGCTGATGCTGGCTGCTGCAGTATCTATCTTTGCTGGGGGATCAATTGTTGTTGGTAGGGATCTACAGTTAAGACCCCTTTCACACTGGAGCGTTTTGCAGGCGCTATAGCGTTAAAAATAGCGCCTGCAAACTGTCCTAAAACAGCTGCTCCACGGACTCCAGTGTGAAAGCCCGAGGGCTTTTACGCTGGGGTGCTGCGCTGGCAGGGCGTCAGAAAAAGTCCTGCCAGCAGCTTCTTTGGAGCGATGAACTCACCGCTCCTCCACCGCTGCTCCGCATTGAAATCAATGGGGCAGCACTGCGATACTGCCGGCAAAATGCCACTCCGGCGGCGTTTTGCGGGCGGATTTAACCCCTTTTCGGTCGCTAGCGGAGGGTTGAACCCACCCAGCTAGCGGCCAAATAGCGCTGCTAAAACAACAGTAAAGCGGCGCTAAAAATAGCACCACTTTACCGATGATGCCCGGGTGCCAGCAGTGTGAAAGAGGTCTAAGGAAGGGATCTATTTTTGGGGCAGGTCTATGGTTGCTGAGGGGGGATCTATTGTTGAAAAGGGGGTGTATTGTTGCTGGCTGCAGGGGATCTGTTTTACAGCTTTTTATTTACACATTTCATACAAATTACTTAGCACCACAAAATGATACTTGCTTCTATATTCTCTAAAAAGGGTGGTACTGGGAGGTGGGTGGGGGCAAAACCAAGGGATGGCCTTCAGGGGTGGGTAGGGGGTGGAGACAAGGGGTGACTTGAAAGGGGGAGTTCCTGTAGCTATTCTCTGAGAGAAAAAGCCCTGCTCAAAG
This sequence comes from Aquarana catesbeiana, assembly GCF_042186555.1. NCBI lineage: Eukaryota > Metazoa > Chordata > Amphibia > Anura > Ranidae > Aquarana > Aquarana catesbeiana. Next base: position 80,462,109 of record NC_133325.1, on the reverse strand, counting down.
CATATCTATGGTCAAAATGTAAAATCATATATTCATTTCCACAATCGACATTCGATTGTTTCCAGCCTACCCCGATTAATCTGAACAATCTTGAAGTTTGTAATTGTAAACTTGAAGATCCCCATGCATTTACTTCTTTGAATTCTGTGACAAGTATTAACTATGCCCTGTAAGTAGCCACTGCTGTGTCCCAGAATTCAGAGAGCCTGCCTACAGAGGCGCTGAGAGGAGGAGTCTCAGGAGGTGGAGTCAGTGGCGGGACAAGGTAATCCAGTGCCCAGGGCGAAGATGCCAAAATGCGCCCCCCTCCTGAGCAGGGGGCGGAGCTAGTTGAAGCATGTGCAGCGCACCAAAACATATGTAATGGTTGCGGAGTGCACCAGTATTACACACACACAGCCAATTAGATTGCTTTGATGATGGCTTGGTTTACAGGAGTAAACCAAGTAATAGCAATAATGGCTGCCCAAGGGTGATTTAAGTCTGTTCATAAGTTCATTTGGTTTGAACGTGATGACGCAAACGGGACTAAAAAAGGATGTTCAATAGCCAGTAGCCAATAGCTTCTCTTGTGTCATATTTGTTCCGTTGGACTAGCATACAGATGAACAATTTTCCCAATTTTAGTTCGTCGGACTTTGAGTCCGTCGGACAGATTTGAAACAAGTTTTATTTCTAGGTCCTGTCGGATTTTTATCCCGAAAAGCTATCGGACTAGCCCACACACTATCGGATTGTCCGCCGGACTAATCCTGTCGGACCTAGTCCGCCGGAAAGTCTGCTCGTGTGTACGCGGCATAAGCCTCCATGTACATGAGTTGTTTGGGCCCATTAAAACATGTGTGTCCTGTGCAGGGCTCTCTTGTGCAATGGGTGCATCCCTGTGCCAGTGTTCTATTCGTTTCTATTGGGACCCAAACCTGCATGTCATATTAGAATGCAGAGGCTGTGTGCATGCAACCTCATGCGCTCCACTCTACTGTCGCTCAGGGACTTGTACAGTGCAGTCTGCTGGTAGGGGGTGGGTGTAGTGCTATGATCTACAATACACGCAGGAACAAAGCCGATCTCTGCCTACTTTGTTGGATTCGCCACTCAGCAGCACATTATTTGCTGGGCAAGGTTATACCTGGCAGACAGCGCCCTCTTCCTCCAACTAAATCATTCCGCCCTGGGCAGCTGCCCATCCTGCCCACCCCTAGTACGGGCCCTGGGTGGAGTCATTGCTTGCAGACAGTGAGGTACTTTGGGATGTAAAGTCTTTACAAATGGAAAGTAAACTGCATAGGTCAAGCTGCAAAGCATGCAGGGAATTCAGGAAGTTGTAGAAAGAGATAGCCAGCAGACAGGCAGCACTCACAAGAAGAAAGGAGACATTTAAAGTAAGCTTGTGGGTGAGGCCTACTCGCTCTGGACGCGGGGGTAACTTTCGTGCAGAACATGCTTATCAATGCCTGGGACCAAGTGGAGACACTAGACATGTAAACATTCTAACATTATGGCAGTTCCCTGACTTAGAAATGAACCTTCACTTTGTTCCGTAATTAAAGTACAGAGTTGCTCTGAAAAGTGCTGTCCCATGTCACTACACACTTGTAAGTTGCATTGGGAGGGACACCCTGAGCTTGCGCCCACTTCACCAGTCTAGCATACTTCTGTTACCTCACTCCCAGTAACAGAATGGGTTCTCACCAAGCACTTAGCACAGACCTCATGTGTACTCATATTAACTCCTTCACTTCCCATACCTATGTGACCAGGCCATAGAGCTCCGTAATGCAGGTTCGATTTCTGTTGTTACTGGAAACTGACTGCTAGGGAGGGAACCAGACATCAACCCCCTCGCTACTGGAGACCTGTCACCTAACCAGGTACCACGTCTGACAACTGGTTGCTTTGGGTCTTGAACTTGTGCTTGGTTACTCTTAGCAACGAAACTCTTCCTTGACTTGCCGAGTTTACCCTTTAGTAGTGGCGTTCCTTCATATCCATTTTGTGCTGTGCAAACCCTGGTTCTTCAGATACGCCAGAACCAACATGCACACCTTTGAATAACTTAAGACCAGGATTGGAACAGTTAATGTAACTTTACTGAAAAGACTTCAACATTACAGTCCAATATGAACAAGTCCTATCCCTAGCCCTAGCTACAGTTGTGTGGCTGCCGTGAGGTGACGGTCCATGCTGGTAGTCTCCATGGCTTGGATGTTCTCCGGAAACCTCGGTGCCTTCAGCAGACTGCAAGGTGCAGCAGTCCCAGTACCACAAACTGAGAGTGGAACCAGTAACTAGAAAAGGACCTCAGCTATTCCCCTTTTTTATAGGACAGGTGGGCTGGTTGGGACCAAAAAGCCCAGGAACTGAGCACACATGATTAATCCTTTCCCCCAGCCTGGGCCAACTGCTAACTTACCAATACAACATGCTTACAAGCTTATATTGGATTGTCAAATATAAATATTGTTTGAAATGTTTTACAATGCTGATGTTAAAGTGAAAGTGTGTGCTGTGACTATAGAACTTGTTTAAAGTATATATCAGGGCAAAAACACATATACAGTAAATCTGGGCAATACATGTGCATCCCCCCAAGTTTTATCTCTTTAATTAACCTGCAAGTACAAAAAAAAATTTATTGATATGCCAAAAATGCACTCAGCTCCTACGCCCTATTGTTGGGTTAACACACAGCTTTTTGTGGGCTCACTGGTGTCAGACCTGCCCAGTGTCTTTTGCTCAACTTCTTAACCACTCCCACACAGAAATAAAACCAGGATGAAAATCGGGGGGCACTATGTAACCCGTGTTCTCAATGTCTAAATGGGGAGTTTTCATGTGTCTTTTACTTTTACTTTTTTTATGTTTTTTTTAATAGATTACAACTTGTTCAGTATGGCCGTTCACCTGCTTGGCCATTCCCTTGGTTTATTACACTCAAATAATTCCAAAGCCTTGATGTTTCCAACATACAAGTTTATCAGCTCCCAAACATTCCACCTCCCTGAAGAAGATCAGGAGAGAATTCAGCGAATTTACGGTAGGAATGGGAAACAATTGCCTTCTCTGTTAAGCTAGCCATATATGTAACAATCTGATTCTACAGTGTTGTATATTTTTTATAATTGATCTGAGCTGATTGTAAAGCTGACCATGCACCATACCTTCACTTCTATCAATCACATTTTGCGCATTTTGAGTTTAGGACATTTACATTTTTCTGTCGTTCAAGAAGAACGTGTGCCTGGGTGGTAACATATAGTTACATAGTTAGTCTGGTTGAAAAAATACAAGCGTCCATCCAGTTCAACCAACATAGAAGAAAAAACACAGACACACACATAAAGAGAACATATACACTATCCCATACCCACAGTTGATCCAGAGGGAGGCATAAAAAAACCCTATAAAGCATGATCCAATTTTCTCCAGGGAGGAAAAAAAATCCTTCCTGATCCCCCAACAGGTAATCGGATATTCCCTGGATCAACTTTACCTATAAATGTTAGTATCCAGTTATAATATGTACATTTAGGAAATAATCCAGGCCTTTTTTTAAAAAAAACAATCTAGTGAGCTGGCTAGAAGCAGCTATTGAGGGAGTCTATGCCACATTTTCACAGCTCTTACTGTAAAGAAGCCTTTCCATATTTGGAAATTAAACCTCTTTTCCTTCAGGTGTAAAGAGAGCCCCCTTGTCCTCTGTGATGACCTTAAAGAGAATGACTCAAAGCAAAAGGAGTTTATTTACTAAAGGCAAATCTGCTGTGCACTGGAAGTGCACTTGTAGGGCAGTCGCTGCAGATCTGTGGGGGACACACAAGGAAAATAAAAAACAGCATTTTTGCTTGCACATGATTGGATGATAGAAATCGGCAGAGCTTCCCCTCATTTCAGATCTTCCCCACAGATCTAGAACAAGTGCACTTGTAGTGCACAGTATATTTGCCTTAGTAAATCAACCTCCAAGTTCACTATATGGACCACTTATGTATTTATACATGTTGATCATATCCCCCCATAATCTCCTCTTCTCTAGAGTGAATAAATTCAATTCCTCTAATGTTTCCTCATAGCTGAGCTCCTCCATGCCTCTTATCAGTTTGGTTGCCCTTCCCTTGTCCAGTTCCCCAATATCCTTTTAATGAACTGGTGCCCAAAACTGAACTGCAACTCAACATGTGTGACCAGCTTTAGTTGTGATTGCATCAGCATTGCTCTCTGCATCATTTTATCTGAATAAAGGGTGTTATGGTAACACTCCCTCAGAGGGCAGGTCCATGACACCCTGCACTCACAGAATGTCCTCAGTCTTTTGGGTTGAATGAAAGCGTTGGAGAGAAGGAAAGTATTGCAGCACAAACTGCAATGTTTTTAAACAAATGGTAAGGGACTATTGAGGAACAAATGACCGGAGTATTAACTACTTAAGGACCGCCCCACATACATATACTACGGCAGGGCGGCCCTTAAGCGCAAAATCGCGGACCTGTACGTGATTTCACGGATCGGCTCTGGGGCACGTGCGCGCGCGCCGCTGGAGCTGCTGATTGGACACAGCGGTAGCCAATCAGTGGGCCCCGCGGCCGCGATGGCCACCGGGGCCCCCCGATCATTCGTAGGAGAGGCAGAATGGCAGTCTGCCTATGGAAACAAGGCAGACCGCTGTTCTGTCAGAGAGGGAGAGAGAAATTTTGGGGGTTATTTACGAAAGGCAAATCCACTTTGCACTGCAAGTGCACTTGGAAGTGCAGTCGCTCTAAATCTAAGGAGTAGACACCGCTCCTTCACCGCTCCAAAGATGCTGTTTGCAGGAGTTTTTTTTCTCTCCTGCCAGCACACCGAATCAGTGTGAAAGCCTGAGTAGCGGCAGTTTTAGGTCGGTTTGCGGTCGCTATTTTTAGTACAATAACGCCTGCAAACTGCCCCAGTGTGAAAGGGGCCTTAGTGTCAGATTTGTCCACCGCAGACCCGCTAAAAATTGCTGATCGCCGTCATTACTAGTACAAACAATTAAAAAAAAAAAGTTCATAAATATATCCCATAGTTTGTAGACTCTATAACTTTTGCGCAAACCAATCTATATACACTTATTGGGATTTGTTTTAACAAAAATATGTAGCAGAATACATATTGGCCTAAATTTATGAAGAAATTAGATTTTTTACATTTTTTCATTGGGTATGTTTTATAGCAGAAATTAAAAAATATTGGTTATTTTTCAAAATATAATAATGTTTATAGCGCTAAAAATAAAAACTCAGAGGTGATCAAATACCACCAAAAGAAAGCTCTATTTGTGGGAAGGACATCAATTTTATTTGGGTACTGCATCACGTCTGTGCAATTGTCAGTTAAAGCAATGCAATGCCGTATAAAAAAAATGACTGGTCAGGAAGGGGGTAAAACATCTCAGAGCTGAAGTGGTTTAAGTACATTGCACATGTATTTTTGAAAGATTGACGCTAAAATTAGTTACTCAAAATGTGGAATGCCAGATGTCTTGCTTAGGCAATGTATTGATAGGAAGAAGCTTTGCTAAAAACAATGGCGTCCGTTCATGTGTCCTGTGCTAGGAAATGCAAGACAACGTAACTGGTGGAGATGAGGCTTAAGGTGTGTGTGGTTAAGCACAACAATGCCCTGTACACATGATCAGATTTTCTGACAACAAATGTTGGATGTGAGCTTGTTGGCGGAAAGTCCATGTGTATGCTCCATCGAACATTTGTTGTCGGACTTTCTACCAACAAATGTTGGCTAGCAGGTTCTCAAATTTTCTGCCAACAAATTTTTGTTGTCAGACTTTCTGATTGTGTGTACACAAGTTTGTCGCACAAAGGTCCACACATGCTCGGAATCGAGTACGAGCCGGAAGCGCTCCGTCTTGTAAAATTAGCATTCGAAATGGAGATATCACAGACGTCTTCTAGTTCACTACGTTCATAATTGTTGGCCAACATTTGTGTGACCGTGTGTATGCAAGACAAGTTGGAGACAACAACCTTCAAACAAAACAAAAATCCACAGTTTTGTTGTCGGAAAGTCGGATCGTGTGTACGCGGCATAACACTTCAAGCGATGTACTCGCAAAAAACTGTAGAACTTTTTATGATAGTTTGGAGAAAACCCTCTCTGAATTGTTGGATTATCTTCTTTGCTTTAAGTCAGCCTACTTGTAGTGCTAACCTTTCTCTACTCCAGCTTAGAACTTCCTCTACTCATGAGAGTGTGGAGAAAACCTTCTTTGAATCGTTGGCATATTTACTGTACACTGTTTCTTTTTTTTTTTTTTTTTTTTTTTTTTTTTTTACATATAGGGACTCAACCGGTGCCAAGATCACAGAAATTAAGAAAGCTTCCTGATTGTACGTTGAACATCACTTTTGATGCCGTGACAACTATGGCTTCGGAAATGTTATTCTTCAAAGATAAGTAAATATCAGTTTTTATTGCTGTTAATGCATCCTGGATGCTTTGAAAGGGTTTTGGAATCCTTCATCTTATATTGAGGGTATTTTACCAGCCAAAGGAAATTCTAGGTTACTCTGCTTGGCCTTCTGCTATTCCTACACCTAATACACCTATACAGATTTGTAGTGAAGATAGTGACACATAATTTGGGGCTTTAAAATGTGTGTTTCCCCAATAAAATGACCTGGACCAATAATAAAATAATGCAAACAATGTTATCTTTCATAGGCATGTATGGCGTCAAATCAATAAAAGCGTGCATGAAAATACTACAATTGAGAGTTTGTTTCCAGGCGTACCTAGTAACATTCAGGCTGCTTATGAATATCGTGAAACACAAACAATTATCATCTTTAAAGGTAATTCATTTTTAATATTTAACTTCTAAAAAAATGTTTAAGAGTGAATATTTTCTCTTTAAAGTTTATATAAATCTAAAGCACATGTCAACTTTCCAGTGATTGGATGTGACTGCATTAGTGTTTTTTTTAAAGACTTTTTTTATCTTTATTTTCACCTGCTAATCCTACAAATAGCACACATTCTGCCCAATCATGTCTACATTTTTTTTTTTCTCCATTGTATGGGCAGGGGAAGCCATAGTTGTCACACAGGCTGCACTTCAGATAAGTATTTATTTCATTTGTACATGACTTTCCTATGCTTTGTATTAGAAGCAACGTTTTTGTGTCATTATAAACTGGACAAACTATAGAAAAAAGGTGCTTTTTAAAGGAACATTTGTTGTTTTAAAACGAACACTATTCAGTCTAGAAAAAAAATGCATTTGTTTATGCTTTTGTTACACTTTTTAAATAAATTGCATAGAAAATAAAATATTGTCAAGAAAAAGCTTTGTTTGTACTGAAAAAAAAACAATTAATGTTTGTTATCTTAAAGTTGAACTAAACTGTATCTGAGCACTACAAACTGAAAACACTATTTAATTCATTTTTAATATAATATATATATATATATATATATATATATATAATTTTTAATATTCAATATTCAAAATATTCAAAGTGAACTCACCTATCCATCCATTTCTCCATGATTTATTTTGTTGAGAAATCACTTTGGAAAACACCCCCCCCCCCCCCCAACTTTTCTAGCTAAGGCCATCTTGAGTAAGGGCAGATGATTCATGTAGCATTTACTTCCTGGGATCCATCTGTGCCTTAGCTCAGGCATGCAGGCAGGATGGTATGCTTAGCTGAGAAAGCCCCTTCTCCTCATCTTCAGATGAAAGAAAAAAAATGCCCATGAAGACTCCTGGGATGTATGACATCATTTTGGCCTAGACCAGAAACCTGGAATTAACTGAATAAATGTAAAAAAAAAAAAAGTTTAAAACAAGTAAATATAATATACCTTCCTATTTATTTAATAATGCTAGCAGCATAGTTAATGTTGATTGAGGGAGTTTAGTTCCACTTTAAGTAGCAGAGTTTTTTTTTTTATAGCCGGCTGCTGCGTCATTAACAGCAGATGAGTCACCAGCTGTCAGCGGGCTTCCACACTGACAGCTGAATGTAAAAAAAAAACATTGCTGGCAATACAAAAATTTGAAAAAATACGGGATGGGGGACAAGCCATACCAGGCCCTTTGGGTCTCAGTCAGTGATGTCATCGGGTGCCCCTTAGTTATTTAAGAGCTGGCAGATGGTGGAGCTGGAAAATGCCTTCGTCTGGACCAGAGTTTTTTTATTTTTTATTTCATTTTTTCGGGTCGGCGGGTGTTGTGATTGACAATGGATCTACAGTGAGGGACATTTTTTTTATTTTTTATTTATTAATAAAGACTTGTCGAAAACTTGTGTTGTGTTTTTATTTTCTCTTTACACTTTTGTTGTGAATGAGTAGGGGTACTTTGTATCCCATACTTACTCACATGGTTGGGGGCGGGATCTGGGGGCCCCCCTTGTTAAAAAGGGTTTCCAAATTCTGGTAAGCCCCCCTCCTGCAGATAGCCACAACCACCGGCCAGGGTTGTGGGTAAGAGGCCCATGTCCCCATAAATATGGGGACAAGGTGCTTTGGGGGGCAAAGCCCCAAAGCACCCCCCCCATGTTGAGGGAATGTGGCCTGGTATAGTTCAGGAGGGGGGTCTGGTATGGATTTTGAGGGGAACCCCCACACCAAAATTAAAAATAAATAATTGTGTAGGGTCCCCCCCCCCCAAAATCCATACAAGACCTTTATCCGAGCATGCACCCTGGCAGGCCAGTAAGGGGGGACGACGACGAGCAAGCACCCCCCCTCCCGAACTATACCAGGCCATGTTCCCTCAACATGGGGGGTGCTTTAGGGCTGCCCCAATTTATTTATTCTTTTTAATTTTGGTGTGGGGGTTCTCCTCACAATCCATACCAGAGCTAAGGGTCTGTTATGGATTTGAGGGGGGCCCTCATGTCATTTTTTTAAAAAATGTTGGCGTGGGGTTCCCCTTAAAATCCTTTCCAGACCCAAAGGGCCTGGTATGGATTGGGGGGAGGCCCCCACACCATTTTTTTACATTTTTGTATTGCTGGCAATGTTTTATTAGATAGATAGATACAGTATTTAAAGTGGGGATTTTTTTTTTTTACATAAAGTGGGGCTTTTTGTAACTTTACAAGTCTGCGTGTGTATTTGTATCATTTGTGAACTGCATTTAACATGGTTACATAGATACATACTAGGTAAGGTTGAATAAAGACAATGGTCCATCCAGTACAATCTATGTAGGTGCACATGTATATCTGATGCTTGGTCCAGTTACATTTTTAATTAGTGGCCAAATGAAACCTATTTAGGTGAACGGTTCCAAGCCACAACTGCAAGAGAAATGCTTGGCTTGTCGTTGTGGCACAGTATTTACATAAAAAATTCCTGTTTGGCTGTCAGCAAAAGGGATACTGCTGCCTCCTGAATGACCGGCAGCTGCTGTTATACTTTATGCTGTTATACACTTTTCAGGAGGGCAGTAGAGACTGCCACATGTGTGAATGAGGCCTAAGTAAACACAGGTTTTTTTATTTTACCTAGATAGTCAGTACTGGAATTTGACCCAATATGTACCTACCCAGGACTCTCCCAAGGATATTTCCGAGATGGGTTTCTCTGCCTCTGTGCAGAAAATTGATGCCGCTGTCCATGATCAGAGCAGTCATAAAACATATTTCTTTGTGGACGAGCAGTACTGGAGGTAAGTCCAGCTAAAAAATAAATAATAAATTATTGTATTGAAAAAAATAATACCAGTAAGGTGTATGATGAGCTATGTTGTGTCCAATATGTTAAAAGAGAAGTATGGGATTTTTTTTTTATCCCATATTTATACTTCCCTAGGTGGATGCTGCATCTGTCCCCCACCACCTTTTCACTGAGACCCGAGCCACCGAACACCGTCGATGGCTCGGTTCTCTCATCTCCCCGAGTGGAGAGCTGCCACCTGTCAGTCAGCAGCTCTCCTGCTCTGCTCCTCCGCGCTCATTGGAGTGCTGAGCTGTGGAGGGGCGGCTGTCTCAGTGGCTCCCCGAGAGGCTGAGACGGCCATCAGTCCAGGCTGATGGCAGATCCAGACTTCCAGAGTAGGGATGACGCGGTGCCTGGACTGATTTTGGTGACGTCAGCAGAGAGAGGACTTCAGACCGCTCTCCGCTGAAAACGGGTCACAGGAGTGCAAAATCAATTGCACTCCTGTGACCCATAGGGGAAGCCTAGCCGAATGAGCTCAGGCTGGACCTCTCCTTTAATTAAAATATTTAGGGCAACTGCAGGCAATGAGAACAGACAATAGAAATGCAGGATCAATTTCTGTGCACAAACTTTATGTATACACCCTGTTCCACATTATTATGCCAATGATATTTTTCTCATTTACCTAAATAATTGATGTAAACAACAGTCAGCATAATTCTCATGTTAGCAACTAATAAGAGTACAATTCAAATTTTATTGAACAAACCTCCTAATGATAACAGTTTTTTTTTTCTAAATAAAAAACGTACAATGCACCGTTCCAAATTATTACGCACAGTAAGTTTCAAAACACTTTAAAGAACTGAAAATTGTCTTTTGTTGTGTTTGCAGCATATTTACTGAAATCAAAAGCTATTTCAATCAAACTATGAACAACATTTTAACTTTTTAAACATTTTAACAGGTCACGTTACATTTTAACATAGGACCCCTTATTTGATAGCAGCTTCACAAGTCTTGCAGGGGCCGGTGTCAATGACAGCTGATCACATGATTAAAACAAAAGCTCTGTGATTGTTTTTTTTTTTTTCTCCTCGCGCTGTCAAAAAAGCTGATCACTGGCTCATCTGCAGGGGGCATCGGTCCTGAAGAGGAAGAGGCAATTTATTATGCCTCATCTGTGCCACCTGCCATTGCCACCTCACAGTGCCACCTATCAATGCCACCTAGCAGTGCTGCCTATCAGTGTAACTGATCGGCGCCCATTATTGCCACCCATCAGTGCCGCCTCATTAACGTACATCAATGAAGGAGAAAAATTACCTGTTACAAAATATAATAATTAAAAAAAATATATAGATAGATAGATAGATAGATAGATAGATAGATAGATAGATAGATAGATAGATAGATAGATAGATAGATAGATAGATATAGATATATATATATATATTTTTTTTTTTTTAATTTGGTCTTTTTAAATTTTTTTAACAATAAATAAAAAACGCAGGGGTGATCAAATACCACCAAAAGAAAGTTCTATTTGTGCGAAAAAAATGATAAAAATGTCATTTGGGTACACTGTTGTATGACCGCGCAATTGTCATTCAAAGTGCGACAGCGCTAAAAGCTGAGAATTGGTCTGGACAGGAGGGGGTTTTAAGTGCCCAGTAAGCAAGTGGTTAAATCTCAGCTGTTTCAGCGAGAACTGGCTGAGATTGGAACCATTAATGGGCAGGCTCAATGTACCAAGTTGATCGATCAAATTGGGTACAACCAGCCCTGCCGGATTCTTATGCTTATCACTAGCGGTTGCTAGATCTGCTGGTGATAATCACTGTTTGTTGGGACAATACAATTGCTCAGCGGAAGGGATTCCCCTATCTGCACTGACTGTGCTAATGGGGGAATCAAATTTCTTCCCTGCAATCTGTGGTTGTTGGAAAGAAATTTGTACCATCTATTGCCAGTCTTGAAAGTGAAAGTTAGTGAATGTCTGGAAAGAACATGAGGGGGGGGGGGACAGATGGGGGATGGAGATAAGGACAGTTCAGTGATCACTGTGAGGCTCACTCACCCAGGTCCAGGCTGGAAGATCAGGCATCTTTGGCACACTGAGGAATCTGCAGCTGCTGTTTTCATATCTCCCGCCCACACATCCCTTCTCTTCAGATACATCTGCACGTCGGAGATAGTGTGGGGGCGGGGCGGGAAGTCACTGGAGGAGCATAGGTGGGAGGAGCTGTATTCCTCCCTGATCTCCCGTCAGTGAGGGGGGAGGTGATGTGTTCGCTGGGCTGTGTAAGTGTCACAGACACTACAGAGCTGCAGCCACCAGTCTCACCATTTACAGACTGATTCTCCTGTCCTACGGATGGGAGAAATCAGTCTGTTTTTTCACGGTTACTGAGATAATGGGAGGCTTGTCCACCCCTCCCCCTGCTGGTTCAGTCCTTCCTGAAGTCGCTCTCCTCCCTGCTAATGAGGATGCAGGGCGAGGGAGCAGTGGCAATGCGAGCGGCTCAAGCATTATGCTCAGAGTCAGCTAGCAGAAGAAGGAGGGGGAGAAATCCGCCCCCTCTCACACTCCGCCCAGGGCACCCGCCCCTCTCGCCCACCCCTTGTACCGGCCCTGGTTACACGGCACTCATCAGTGAACAGGACTGTTTGAAAATTAGTCTTCATGTATTTTTCTGCCCAATGCAGGCGTTTCTGCTTGTGAGCATTGGTTAGTGGTGGCCGAATGGAAGGTTTATGCATAGTTGCAAGACTCTGGAGGACTCTACACCTTGATCTCCATGGGACTCCAGAGGCACCAGCAGCTTCAAATATCTGTTTGCTGCTATGTAATGGTGTTTTAGCAGCTGCTCTCTTGATCCGATGCATGGATCTGGCCATTGGTGTGCGCAGCCTATTGCATTAGGGTGTGCACCCCAGAGCACAAACACACATGCCTGTATGTCAACAGAGCAGTGGACAGTGTCAGTAGAGCAAAGCTTGGTGTCAGTGGGGCAGTATTTTTTACAATATTTAATATTAACTTTTTACAATTTTTTTAGGAGCCCCGTTATGGGGCTTTGGTGAAATATCAAGGGTCTAAACAGACCCCTGATGTCTCACTTTTGAGACAGAGGAAGAAACTGAGAACAGTCTCTTTCTCTTCAGCCTGCAGTAAACATAGTTTACTATGCTTCACTTAAGAATGAAGACAGGAGCGATCAGTACAGATCACTCACTGTGTTCATTCAGAAAAGGAAGGCCAGTTAATGAAATATTTACAAGCCCCTTCCCCGCTCTGAAAGGAGAGGAGGGAATCTGGCAGCCCTGCTGGGGGGAGACGGGAACCAGGGGGAATCGGCACCGCATTGGGTGATAAGGGTGTGCCCAGGCACACCTGGCACACCCTGTGCGCACGCCTATGGATCTGGCAGAAATCTTCTTCAATGTGCCTTTATCTGGACGAAACCCGTCTGTGCTCCGAATCAGCCACAAATCTCTTAATAGTGCTATGATCACGCTTTATTTTTAGTGAAATATCTAATGTTTTCATACCTCGTCCAAGGCATTGAACTATTTCACTCTTTTCGGCAGCAGAGAGATCCTTTTTCTTTCCCATATTGCTTGAAAATGGTGCTCTGCTTAATAATGTGGAACACCCTCCTTTAGTAGTTTTTCCTTTTAATTGTGCTCACCTGGCAATCTAATTATCACAGATGTCTGAGATTGTTTTCAGTGATCAAAAGAGCCCTAAGACACAATGCCATCCATGAGTTAAACTGAAAAACAAAATATATAATCTTTGTGACACTGAAATAGAATTTGTATAATAATTTGGAACAGAGTGTGTGTATATATATATATATATATATATATATATATATATATATATATATATATATATATATATATATATATATATATATATATATATATATATATATATATATATATATATATATATATATATATATATATATATATATATATATATATATATATGAAACCCAACAGGTGCTAAAGGGATGACCACATGTTTTAAGACTCTGAATTAACCCTTTGCACATTTCTATACATATTTCTAGCAAACTTCTGCAAAAACATGTATTTTTTTTTTGATTCACATCCACTTCTGCTCTAGAGCAATTTTTATATGTAAAAATCTGCATTTTGGCCACAAAATTACTTAAAACCCCCATACCATTATATACACTATATTGTCAAAAGTATTGGGACACCCACATGAACTTTAATGGCTTCCCAGTTTTCGTTCGTAGGGCTCAATATTGAGATGGCCCACCCTTTGCAGCTATAACAGCTTCAACTCTTCTGGGAAGGCTGTCCACAAGGTTTAGGAGTGTGTCTATAGGAATGTTTGACCATTCTTCCAGAAATGCATTTGTGAGGTCAGGCACTGATGTGGATGAGAAGGCCTGGCTCGCAGTCTCCACACTAATTCATCCCAAAAGTGTTCTATCTGGTGGAGGTCAGGATTCTCTGCAGGTCAGTCACATTCCTACTTCCCAAACTCGCTCATCCATGCCTTTAAGGACCTTGCTTTCTGCACTGGTCCAAATCATTTTACTAAGCTAAGCAGGGCAATAACTTCTCCGCAGGATGTGGAAATCTTGCAAAAAGACCTGAACAAATTAATGGGGTGGGCGACTACATGGCAAATGAGGTTCAATGTAGAAAAATGTAAAATAATGCATTTGGGTGGCAAAAATATGAATGCAATCTATACACTGGGGGGAGAACCTCTGGGGGAATCTAGGATGGAAAAGGACCTGGGGGTCCTAGTGGATGATAGGCTCAGCAATGGCATACAATGCCAAGCTGCTGCTAATAAAGCAAACAGAATATTGGCATGCATTAAAAGGGGGATCAACTGCAGAGATAAAACGATAATTCTCCCGCTCTACAAGACTCTGGTCCGCCCGCACCTGGAGTATGCTGTCCAGTTCTGGGCACCAGTCCTCAGGAAGGATGTACTGGAAATGGAGCGAGTACAAAGAAGGGCAACAAAGCTAATAAAGGGTCTGGAGGATCTTAGTTATGAGGAAAGGTTGCGAGCACTGAACTTATTCTCTCTGGAGAAGAGACGCTTGAGAGGGGATATGATTTCAATTTACAAATACTGTACTGGTGACCCCACAATAGAGATAAAACTTTTTCGCAGAAGAGAGTTTAATAAGACTCGGGGCCACTCATTACAATTAGAAGAAAAGAGGTTTAACCTTAAACTACGTAGAGGGTTCTTTACTGTAAGAGCGGCAAGGATGTGGAATTCCCTTCCACAGGCGGTGGTCTCAGCGGGGAGTATTGATAGCTTCAAGAAACTATTAGATAATCACCTGAATGACCGCAACATACAGGGATATGTAATGTAATACTGACACATAATCACACACATAGGTTGGACTTGATGGACTTGTGTCTTTTTTCAACCTCACCTACTATGTAACTATGTAACTATGTAACTATTTGGTGGAAGTGTGGATTATGGTGTGTGATTGTTTTTCATGGGTTGGGTTTGGTCCCTTAAGTCCAGTGAAGGAAACTCTAAAGACTTCAGCATGCCAAGACATTTTGGACAATTTCATGCTCCCAACTTTGTGGGAACAGTTTGGGGATGGCCCCTTCCTGTTCCATCATAACTGTGCACCAGTGCACAAAGCAAGGTCCATAAAGACATGGGTGAGTGAGTTTGGGGTGGGGTAACTTGACTGGCCTGCACAGAGTCCTGACCTCAACCCGAAAGAACACCTTTGGGATGAATTAGAGCGGAGACTGCGAGCCAGGCCTTCTTGTCCACATCAGTGCCTGACCTCACAAATGCTCTTCTGGAAGAACGGTCAAACATTCCCATAGACACACTCCTAAACCTTGTGGACAGCCTTCCCAGAAGAGTTGAAGCTGTTATAGCGGCAAAGGGTGGGCCAACTCAATATTGAACCCTACGGACTAAGACTGGGATGCCATAAAAGTTTATGTGCGTGTAACGGCAGGTGTCCCAATACTTTTGACAATATAGTGTATGTTCTGAAAGCAGAAGCCCCTGTGGCTTTTTCGAATAAAAAGATAGTAGTTGCATTTTGTTTTTTATGTTGCACGATATTCGCGCAACTATTTATCAAATGCATATTTTCAGGAAAAAATATAATAAAATGCATTTTAGTGAACACAATATAATATTCAATTTTTTGGTAAATAGATACCAAACATGCAAAGTCTTAAAATGACGTGCGCGCGTGATATCATGAAAAACTATGGTACCCAAAAATCTCCATACACGCTTTAAAAGCCTTTACAACTAATCTGTTTAGAGTTGGCCATGCACTATGGCACTAGAATTATTGCTGTCACTCAGACGCTAGTGGTGATACATAACGTGTGGTGCAATCAAGGTTTACATACACGTGCGTACCCTGTGCATGCACTTGCATTTGTGGGTGTGTGCAGGGCAATGCGGGTTCCATTTATTTATGTGTTTGTTTTGTAACTATTTTATTATATCTATTTAACACTTTTTTTTATTTATGTTTTAAATTTAATTGCATTGCTATTTTAAAGAATTAAACCTGAAGTAAACCACACTTTTCTTTTTTTTTAAACCCTGCAAGACAATTGCCTAATGTGCTAGTATGCATACTAGAACATTATGAAATACCTACCTTAGAACGAAGCCTTCCAGCAGCGCTCTGTCGCCGCTGATAGGGCTTCCATCTTCATCTGGTCTTCCTTCCTGTCCACGTCTTCCGGCATGTTCACGCGAGTCACGGATCGTAGCTCTGAAGGGGCAGCACGGGTATGCTGTGCCTTCAGAGTGCATGCGCCGGCGACATCACCGGCTACATACAGTGTAAATATCTTCTAAACCTGTAGGTACAAGTATATAAAAAAAAGGGGGTTACTCCCACTTTAGCAAACCCCCGTTTGATAGCATTGGGCAGGTGGTATGTACTCTTTATGGAGACATTGGTTGTCTATTAGACCATAATGTTTCTCTTGCACCCAAAAGCAACTAACAGAACACAGATCTGCATGGTTCAAATGACAACTCTGGAACCAGAAGTGACTAAATCATTGTCGCTTCTGGTTTAATTCAGTGCATAGGAGATTGGGGTACAGATGTTCCTTGGTCTCCTCCTGCTTGGCCTCCTGAAGCTGGTTGACGTGCTCCTAGTAAAAGCTTGTATATGTTACGGGCAATGTGTAAAATCAGGCATTCTATAGTTTCTTCTGGAAACCTATTGAATTGTTAAAACTGAAGTTTAGCTAAAAAAATATAAAAACCCTGCAGCTTTAGTCTTATTAGTTACCTGTGATGAAGGGTGCCCCACATTGTGCAGGCAACTGGATCATGGAGAAACCTTCACTGCAGGGTTGCCTGTCCTCCTGTCTCTGAAGTGCTGCAATGATTAACTGCTTCAGGCCTTCAGGCAGAACAGCAGTACAGATCAGGACTGCGGCAAAAAATGAAAAAATAGGCCCGGGCATTTTAGACTTAGCAGCCTGGGGGGGTTTGCAGGGGCGGTTGATGGCGGGATGTGGGGTTCCAGGATGTGTGGATTTGACTACTTTAACTCGGGTTTTGATGGTGGAGTCCTGAAAATAGTATGAAACAGCACAAGATGAAGGTTGCTCTAATCCAGGGGCAACCTTTTGAGCATAGTGCGTGAAAAAATTTTTTCAAAGAAATTGAGAGTGCCAGATACATAAAAAAAACAAAAAAAAACAAAAAAATTGTCAACTTCACATGGAAAGGAATCTTTATAGTTAAGTAAATGCTTTAAAATAACTTGAATAATAGTAAGAAATCAACTGAGCTTTGCACCATCACACCTCAGATCAGCCCCAATACCTGCAAGTAATTGGCTTTGTGAATACTGCATAACGACTAACTTTGAGACAAAGTCGCAAAAAAAAAAATCGCAGATCGCCGCCATTACTAGTAAAAAAAAAATTATAATAATAAAAATGCTATAAATCTATCCCCTATTTTGTAGATGCTATAACTTTTGCGCAAACCAATCAATATACGCTTATTGTGGTTTTTTTACCAAAAATATGTAGAAGAATACATATCGGCCTAAACTGAGAATTTTTTTTTTTTTTTTTTTTTATAAATGGGAATATTTATAGCAAAAAGTACAAAATATTGTGTTTTTTTCAAAATTGTCGCTCTTTTTTTTCTTAATAGCGCAAAAAATAAAAACCGCAGAGGTGATCAAATACTACCAAAAGAAAGCTCTATTTGTGGGAAAAAGTACATCAATTTTGTTTGGGTGCAACGTCGCACAACCGAGCAATTGTCAGTTAAAGCGACGCAGTGCCGAATCGCAAAAAGTGCTCTGGTCAGGAAGGGGGTAAAATCTTCCGGGGCTGAAGTGGTTAAGGAAAGCACTAATCAGACTGCAGTTACTGAGTTACTAAATTACCATTAGGAGCGTTCTCTGGCCTGGAGCATTCAGATCCGACCTCTTCACTGGCGGGAAAGAAGGTGGGCATACACCAGCCTCAATTCTTTCCCTATTGACGGCTGCAGCACATCGCCGGCTTGTACTTGCAGGCTTCTCCGTCTCTCCTCCTCTCCTGGCACGTCGGCTGCGGGGCACATGCGCGAACAGGGACTCTGTGTTTAGCGGCGGCTTAGGTTGCCATGGAAGGGCTTGGTAGGCGGAGAATGTCTCCGCTGCTCCCACCACAACCAGCATATGCAGAACGGCCGGCCCTGCATGTCGGAACCTGCGGCTGGCCCTCCATGATGGACTCGGAACCCACGGCCATCCCTGCATGTCACAGCCAGACATGCGGCCCCCGGCTCACTGGGCAAATGCCTGGTGTGCCTTATGGCCAGTCCGGGCCTGGTACAGATGATCCGACAGGGACATGCCCCTCTTTCCTGCAGGGATGCAAGCCCACTTCCTGTCTCTATACTCCCAGTACTGTGATGGTTAACAGCTTCGAGACCAGGCAGAACAGCAGTACAGATGATCCAACAGGGACACGCCATCCTTCCTGCAGGGATGCCAGCCTTCTTCCTGTCTCTGTACTCCGAGTACTGTGATGATTAAGAGCTTAAAGACTTCAGGCAGAACAGCAGTACAGATGGTCCGACAGACACGCCCCCTCCTTCCTGCAGTGATGCAAGCCCTCTTCCTGTCTCTGTACTCCCAGTACTGTGATAGGTCTTCAGGCCTTCAGGCAGAACAGCAGTACAGATGATCTGACAGGGACATGCCCCTCCTTCCTGCAGGGATGCCAGCCCTTTTCCTGTCTCTATACTCCCAGTACTGTGATGGTTAACAGCTTCAAGACCAGGCAGAACAGCAGTACAGATGATCCAACAGGGACACGCCATCCTTCCTGCGGGGATGCCAGCCTTCTTCCTGTCTCTGTACTCCCAGTACTGTGATGATTAAGAGCTTAAAGACTTCAGGCAGAACAGCAGTACAGATGGTCCGACAGACATGCCTCCTCCTTCCTGCAGTGGTGCAAGCCCTCTTCCTGTCTCTATACTCCCAGTACTGTGATGGTTAACAGCTTCAGGTCTTCAGGCAGAACAGCAGTACAGATGGTCCGATAGGGACACGCCACCTCCTTCCTATTTCTCCACTCCATTCATTGATTACACTGCTTGTAACATGATCTGTGAATGAGGGAGAGAATTATGTGACGGACCAGACTCTCCCACATTTATAGATCATTTTACAAGCAGTATAATAAATGAAAGAACTATTCTGATTGGAGGAGTAAGAAGGAGATGTGCCCCCATATGGTTATGTGTACGTCTGTTCTGCTTGAAGACCCAAAGTGGTTAACCATTGCAGCATCAGAAGTTCAGAGACAGGAAGAGGATGGGGCATACCTGCAGTGAAGATTTCTCCAGGATTCTGCTGCCTGCACATACCTGCCTGCCTGTGACTAAAGCCTTATGGATTTCATTTTCTTTTTTTTTTTAGTAAACTTCAGCTTTAATCTGTAAGTCCTGAATTATTTTTAGGTCACAAAGTAAAAATAATATAATTTAATTTAATTTGTTACCACTGCTGCTCTTTACACAGTTATGATGAGAAAACACAAAAACTGGACTCAGACTGCCCTGAGGATATAAGCGATGGGTTTCCTGATATTGGAGAAAAAGTTGATGCAGCTTATCAAAGAGATGGTATGTCGTCATTTATCATAAACTTATCTTAAAGGAAAAACCTAGGAAGCCATGCACCAATCTTTTTACGTACCAGAGTTTTGTGTCAAAATTGGAAGGAGCAGGGAAGCGATGTGCTTGGAGAAAATAATGGGTGCAGGCCACAATGTGCTGATCTGCCTGTATCCTGACAAGTGCCCATATGCTGATTCATTGATGGGAACTCTGATGGAAGTTTTGTTACCCCAACACTTCATGTTCCTCCTGTTATGTGCCTGCTGTACTGGTCAGTTCTCTAGCTATGTTGGGAACTCAGTGTACTCTCCTCCAATGATCAAACTTGTCCTGACACACTCCCGCTGCACAGCCATTCACTGGGAAGCTCAGTTTTCTGCAGCTGAGAACAGAGGAAATGTGATCATTTATAAAAAATATAAAAAAAGGGAAAATGTATTTATAATGTTTTTTTAATATCTATACAAACATGTTTTGCTTTTCATTTCTATTTTAAAACAAATGTTTTATAAGGTGATTGTTTACAATCACTTTATTTGTTGAACATGATATACACTATACTTCAAATGATCACAGTACTGGCATATTATAAAGAAGTTATTTGTATTATTGGGACTAATACATTTCACCAATTACAGTGTGAATGGGGTGGTTCCTGAAGGTAGCGGGCCTGTGTGCAAAATAATAAGTTAGACCCCCTTTCCCAAAATAAAGAAAATAATGTGGGTGTCCCAGTGAAAAGTGGGTGTGGTTTGCAATGAGCTGACTATTGGGTGTGACTTAAAGGGGTGTGATTAAATAGGGACAGAGGCGACTTGCATAGTATAGCATACCTCCAAACCTTTTGAGATGGGAACGAGGGACACCTATTAGTAAAAGTATGTAGGCATAGGACACACACCCCTGCCACACCCCCTTAAAGGAGAATTGTACAATTTAAAAAATTATTTGTTTAACCTACAAGTACTTTTTTTTACCATTACTATTTCTTTATACTGACTTTTGACATTTATGAATGCAGCAATTTAGAAATTAGATGAAAGGTTTAGGGAAACACTTTTTGAAAGATAAAAAGTGCATTTTATATACAGCTATACATAGATCAGACCAAAAATGAGGGACAAATGAGGAGGAAAGAGGAACAGAGGGACATTGTTTCAAATCAGGGACAGTCCTTCGAAATCAGGGACAGTTGGGAGCTATGGTATAGAATGAGGTGGTGTGGAATAGGAAATGTACAGTGCAGATTACAGAATGAGGTGGTGCAGAAAAGGAAATGTAACGCTATCCCCGGAGGAGCCCCTTAAGTATGTTTGGTTCCATACTCTGCCTCTCAACCCCAAGAACAGTCCCAACCCCTCTAGCACACCTAATATGCAATATTAGTGTAAAACACAGCAGTAGAAAAGAAACACAAACTGTGGTAAACCAGAAGGTATGTTTACTGATTTGATAAATACATTTAAAAGTGTACAACATGAACTGACACCTCATGAAAATACCTTAGGTGAAACACCACTGGTGGTAAAAGCAGCAACAGCAGTAAACAATACCAGATGGTAATAAACAAAGAACAATCAAATATTAGCAACCCTTGTTTTACCTGAGTATCCTATGCGGACAGGCGAAAAGTGGGCAGGGGAATGACTTTGTCAGACTACTTCCTCCTGTTCCTCAACTCACAGGCGCAAACAATAAAGGCAACAGCATAACATTTATTAAACTATTATATCTTGTGGACTTTAACCTGCTCGTTTATTTTAACCACATGTGGCACGCGGCACGCTGATTTACATCGGCAGAATCGCACGGGCAGGCAAAAGGGCGTACCCGTACGTCCCTTCGAAATTCCCGTCCAGCGGGTGCACCCGCCGCGCACCGCGGGAGCGTGCCTGCAAACTCAATGTTCAACGGCGGCCCGCGATTACGATGAGGAGAGGCAGAACGGGAAGATGTAAACAAGGCATTTCCCTGTTCTGCCTAACAACATGACAGAGATCTACTGCTCCCTGTCATCGGGAGCAGTGATCTCTGTCATGTTGTAGTGAGCCCACCCCCCCTACAGTTAGAACACATCCAGGGAACACACTTAACCCCTTGATCGCCCCCTAGTGTTTAACCCCTTCTCTGCCAGTGACATTTATACAGTAATCAGTGGCTATTTTTAGCTCTGATCGCTTTATAAATGTCAGTGGTCCCAAAATAGTGTCAGAAGTGTCCGATCTGTCCGCCGTGATGTAGCAGTCACAATAAAAATACTAGTAAAACAAAAAAAAATAATAAAAATGCCATAAATCTATCCCCTATTTTGTAGACGCTATAATTTTTACGCAAACCAATCAATATACATTTATTGCAATTTTTTTTTAGCAAAAATATGTAGTAGAATACATATCGGCCTAAACTGTGGAAGAAATTAGTTTTTTAATATATTTTTGGGGGATATTTATTATAGTAAAAAGTAAAAAAATATTGTTTTTATTTTTCAAAATTGTCACCCTTTTTTTGTTTATAGCGCAAAAAATAAACACCGCAGAGGTGATCAAATACCACCAAAAGAAAGCGCTATTTGTGGGAAAAAAAGGACGTCAATTTTGTTTGGGTACAATGTCGCAGGGCCGCGCAATTGTCAGCTAAAGTGACACAGTGCCGAATCACAAAAAAAGCTTTGGTCAGGAAGGGGGTAAAGCCTTCCGGGGCTGAATTGATTAAGAAGGGAGTTCAGGCAAGTCCAGTCTCTAAGAGTGCAGTCAAAGAAATCCTTTATGGAAAAGTGGGGGGGGGAAGCAGGTTAGGTGTAGTCCCTGAAATCCTTTGGTTTTCAGCTAGCACTTAGGAGAATTGTAGTAGGAGAAATCCTGAATGGCAGAACAAAGCAATTCAACTGGCATGGATTATCAAGCAAAGAATGCAGGATCTGTGTTGTTTGAGTAGTGATCACTGGAGTAGTTTGCTCAAAAGGTATTGTATTCCTTGGTACTACAGGTACCAGCAAGGTGAATGACAATGGTGTCTGTATAAAGTGTCTCTGTATCTGGATGGCCTTGCGTCATGTGGCACTACAGGTGTCAGCAAGGTGACTAAGGGCAATGATGTCTGTATACAGTGTACAAAAAGCTGGATGGGCAGGTGCCCACTCACCAATACTGTAATTGATGATGCTGGTGATGAAGATAGTGACTTTACAGGATCTCCCTCAGGGTCCTGGCTCAAGGTATGAGATGGCGTCCGACCTCCATCGCACTGTGCCACGGCCCACCTGGATCGGTTGTAACCGTGAAGAAGGCGGAGCAGAAGTGGCCTCCAGGCTGATGCTGAACAGTAGAGCGATGCTGTCCGCAGATGCTCCTAGGATACACGTGTGGTAATTCTTCCTTGCATAGGCCATGACTCTGCCCCAGAATGTACAGACAGTGAGTCCCTGCTTGACTGATCCAGGCCGGGGTCCCAAGAGAGCGAGCCTAGCACAGCCTTTTTATCAGCTCTCCTAGCAATCTGTTCTTCTCTGCCAGCCGGCTGGTAGTTGTAGTTCCAAGCAGTTCAACTAGAATGTGAAACTTGAGTCCTGGACTAGAAATTCCCTGTATGCTTTGCTTTCTGGTGGTAATCCCCCTGTTGGTAGGATGTGATGACACAGAGTCTTTAGCTGGCACAAGAGGGAAATAGTTTCACTGCAGCAATGTTGCAGAGTTTCTTCTGATGCTGCAGGTAAGATAGCCAGCTCCTTGCTACAGAAAGTATAGCACCAAGTACAGAATGAGGTGGTGTGAATGGGAAATGTACAGAATGAGGTGGTGTAGAATAGGAAATGTACAGTATAGAGTACAGAATGAGGTGTGGAATGGGAAATGTACAGCACCAAGTACAGAAAGAGGTGATGTGGAATTGGAAATGTACAGCACCAACTACAGAATGAAAATGAGGAGGTGTGGAATATAGAACACAAAACACAGCCCACAGAATGAGGTGGTATGGAATACAGAAATGTACAACAAAGAATGAGGTGGTATGGAATACATAGCCCAGTGTACAGAATGAGACAGTGTGGAATAGGGAAAGTACAGCACAGTTCTCTCATCTACCCACATCCAACTCTGTTACCCAACTCCCCACCCTTAATTCCTGGTCATTATTATGCTGTAGCTATGCACTCACTTTAAGGTGAGTTTCCCATTCAAATTTATAAACACATACTAGAAATTAATAATGGATGTTAGTGGTGCTCAAGGATCCACAAAACAACAATATGTATAAAAAAACATTAATTCCCTCATACACATAAATCTCCTAAGACACCCAATATGATAGTCACTCAAAACTCTCAGTACAGTATACGTTTTTTATAAACAATTTTGCATAGAAAGGAAGATATCCAAGATGGAGAAATTCTGTGTTTCTCTACGCGTTTCACGGAAAACAACTGCTTCTTCAAGAGAGGGAGACATGGTAAATTTATAATAAAATATAAGTTTGTAAATAATACATTGCAGTTCCACAGTCAAATACATATATTAGCTATCACATTATACCACCAAATGGAGACACTCACTGCCACTAGAAACACAACTTTGCAGACACTTGGAAGTTCATATTTTTGGATTCCTTGGGGGAAAGCAAAAGGGTGGTACTGTAGCGACCAATAGCCATATCAAGGACCCTTCAACTCACATAAAGTTGTATAATAAAAATACTCAATAACCAACTTGAAATTTGTCTTTTTTTTTGTATTTTTATTATACATCTTTATGTAATCCTTAATAGAAGATATAGGAAATTGCAAACTAAAATTCAGTGAACAAATCCTTTCCAGTGCTGTGTTATACCAGCAGACTATATGGTGACAGTTTCAGCTCCAGAAAATGTAGGATTACAAAAAATAACAGCATGTAGCAGGCACACCAAGGTGCCTTTTCCTACTTTACAAATGCTGCCTTTCTCCCTCCTGATCTGCCACTAGAGCCCCAGTGAAAGAACTGAACTTCTAGGTATATAGTGCTTGGTGGCTGAGTAACTTACCACATATGGGAGCGGAGGGTGTGCGTCTAACACCGTGAAAATATAGACTTTCAAAAAGTTGGTATTGGCAAAGGATTTTTGGATGTCTTCACTTGAGATCTGACATGATTAGAGCAATAGATTAAAAAATGTTGCATATTGCCTATTTTAAATAGACTTTGTTGGCACACCATTCATTAGTGGGACTGCTTTAGCAGTCCCACTATTGTTATTCGATTTTATTTATTTTTAATTTTAATTTTATTCCGTACGTTTTTTGGCTCTGCGTAACTTCTGCATACTTTCGGCTATTAAAACCATTCAACTATTAAAATGTTCGTCTCTTTCAGCTGATGATGGGACTTTTTCAACTCTTTTTCTACTATTTATACTTTTTAAAATATTAAGCTTTTTAACACTTTTTTTTTAACATTGAAGTCAATGGGAGCATGCTTGAAATCCTTAAAATCTTCTTCCGCTCCCAAAAGTTTCAGCTCCTTCATACTTTCACCTACAGACACCGAACAAACTTTAAAATGTTCACAAAATATTCAGCTATCTGGCTATATCTTTTCAGTTTGATATCTTTTACAGTTTTTGTGAAAAAGCTGTTTGTTTAGTGGTCATTTCAGGAAATCTTAGCCATTAAACACAGTGTACTGTGTTGGTTTTGTTGCCATGGTTACCAAAGCTTCTGTTATACACAAGGGGGAGGTGGCTGGAGCATCTCAGCTCTGATTACAGAGCCCGGGGGAGGGACAGACACACCATGTACTGATTTATAATAGAGGAGTATGATGGGGCAGTTTTGATGGGGTAATTCTGATGGGGCAGTTTTGATGGTGGCAATATGATGGGGCAGTTTTGATGGGGACAATTTTTATGGAGCAGTTTTAAAGGTGGCAATATGATGGGGCAGTTTTGATGGGGGCAGTTTTGATGGTGGCAAAATGATGGGGGCAGATTTGATGGGGCAATTCTGATGGGGCAGTTTTGATGGGGCAATTCTGATGGGGCAGTTTTCATGGTGTCAATATGATGGGGCAGTTTTGATGGGGCAATTCTGATGGGGCAGTTTTGATGGGGCAATTCTGATGGGGCAGTTTTGATGGCAAAATGATGGGGGCAATTTTGATGGCAATATGATGGGGCAGTTTTGATGGGGGCCATTTTAGCAATTCAGCTATTCAGCATTCCCACGCATTTTCCCCAGGAAATGCATTTTCTAGTTTCAGAAAAGTCTTCCCCAAGGACTATGGGGTTGATTTACTAAAGGAACACAGGGTGTGCACTTTGCAAAGTGCAGTTGCTCCAGAGCTTAGTAAATGAGGTAATGAATTACCTTGCAAAGAATACTCAATCACGTGCAAGGAAAATCTAAAAAAACACATTTTTGCTTGAACATGATTGCATGATGGAAGTCAACAAAGCTTCTGCTCATTTACTAAGCCCTGGAGTAACTGTTCTTGCAGAGTGGAACTGCACTATGCAAAGTGCACAGCCTATTTGTCTTTAGTAAATCAACCCCTCTATATGCATTTATGTTATTTACCCGTAAAAGCCTCCCTTGTGTAGAAATCCAAAAGCCATGAGACTGCTGGGTGCCGCCATCTTCGATGTGTTGTCAGTAGGGATGAGCTTCGTGTTCGAGTCGAACCCATGTTCGACTCGAACATCGGCTGTTCGATCGTTCGCCGAATTGCGAACGTTATGGGCCGTTCGCGCTAAATTCGTGTGGCGCGTCACGGCCCATAATTCACTGCGGCATCGCAGTGCATTGCTGGCTGATGATTGGCCAAGCATGCACTATGACCCGCATGCTTGGCCAATCACAGCGCTGTCAGTAGAGAGAGCTGTAATTGGCCAAAGCCAGGGTGGCTTTGGCCAATTACGGCTCAGGGCATTTAGTACACACCCCACACTATATAAGGCCGCCTGCACGGCGGCCCTGTGTAGTGTGTGTTCCGGTGTGCTGAGAGATAGAGAGAGAGAGAGACAGTGTCATTTGATTTGAGTTAGATAGATTAGGCAGAACAGTCAGTCAGTTAGCTGCACTTACAGTGTATTGTGTATATATATGCATCCCAGGTGTTGCATATATATATATACACTGTATTCAGTTTAGCTAGATCCGTTCCTGTTATCTTCTATCTAGACTATTTACATTTAATGCAGTGCGTCCTGCTCACAGTGTTCAGCTAGATCCGTTCCTGTTATCTTCTAGACTATTTACATTTAGTGCAGTGCGTCCTGCTCACAGTGTTCAGCTAGATCCGTTCCTGCTATTTACATTTAGTGCAGTGCGTCCTGCTCACAGTGTTCAGCTAGATCCGTTCCTGTTAAATTCCTACTGACCGGCAGGCTTGTCTGGTTACAGTATATAAAGCTACCTGAAGAAAATTACAGGTGTTCTATTTGATCCTATTAGTACCACGGTCAGGCAGCTAGACTATTTACATTTAGTACAGTGTGTCCTGCTCACAGTGTTCAGCTAGATCCGTTCCTGTTATCTTCCTACTGACAGGCAGGCTTGTCTGGTTACAGTATATAAAGCTACCTGAAGAAAATTACAGGTGTTCTATTTGATCCTATTAGTACCACGGTCAGGCAGCTAGACTATTTACATTTAGTACAGTGCGTCCTGCTCACAGTGTACAGCTAGATCCGTTCCTGTTATCTTCCTACTGACAGGCAGGCTTGTCTGGTTACAGTATATAAAGCTACCTGAAGAAAATTACAGGTGTTCTATTTGATCCTATTAGTACCACGGTCAGGCAGCTAGACTATTTACATTTAGTACAGTGCGTCCTGCTCACAGTGTTCAGCTAGATCCGTTCCTGTTATCTTCCTACTGACAGGCAGGCTTGTCTGGTTACAGTATATAAAGCTACTTGAAGAAAATTACAGGTGTTCTATCCCAGCTTAGTGCAGCTACAGGCCATTAGTATGTCTGGAAGGCCAAGAAGGAGAGGCAGACAGTCACAAGCCAATAAGAGAGGGCAAGCAGGCTCTGTGTCTAGTGCTGGTCGTGGAGACGGTGCATCCTCATCAGCACGTGGCCATGGGACACGCTTGGCCTTTTTTTCGGCAGCTGGCCATGTTGAGCCGCAACATGCGGAAGACTTGGTCGAGTGGATGACCAAGCCGTCCTCATCCTCCTCATCCTCTCTCACCCATGCCCAGGGTGCTTTGTCTGGCAAAGCAGCGGCCTCTTCCCTCAGCTCAATGTCATCAGTGACTCCTTCCCTAGCTCCACCATGTCCTCATGAGGATTCCCTCGAACTGTTTGACCACAGTGTTGGGTACATGCTCCAGGAGGATGCCCAGCGTTTGGAAGGCTCTGATGACGATACTGAGCTCGATGAAGGCAGTAACATGAGCGCCGACAGAGGGGGTGCCCAAGAAGGACAGCAATCTGGCAGTCATGCTCCCCCTGCTGCAGCATACTGCCAGGTTTGCTCCAGTGATGAGGAGGGAGGGGATGATGAGGTCACTGACTCAACGTGGGTGCCTGATAGGAGAGAGGAGGAGGAGGAGGAGGAGGAGGAGGAGGAGGAGGAGGAGGCGGCAGCACATCACCAACGAGGCAGGATGCCCTCCAGGGGCCAGCCTAAGGGCAGCACATTGACTGCATCACACCCCAAAGCTCCACATGTGCAGGGCGCTGCAGTCTCTGCGCGTTATTCAAAAAGTTCTTTGGTGTGGGCCTTTTTTGAGACGAGTGCATCAGATCGCACCGCTGCTATTTGCAACATATGTCTCAAGCGTATCTCGCGTGGCCAAAATATCTCCCGCTTGGGTACCACATGCTTGACCAGACATATGTTGACCTGCCATGCAGTTCGTTGGCAAGCGTATCTAAAAGACCCACACCAAAGAACAAAGAGGATCTCTCCTTGCTCCTCATCAGCTGAGATTTCCAACCCCACTAGACCTTCAGTCCTCTCTGAGACCTGCAGTGAGAGGAATGAAGGTGTAGAATTAGGTGTGTCACAGCCAAGTACTTGTGGGCAATCTGCTTTTGGTACACCGACGTCAGATTGTACCAGGCAAATTTCCCTGCCCCAGCTGCTGCACCGCCGAAAGAAGTTTGCTCCCAGCCATCCACATGCCCAGCGGTTGAATGCTAGCTTGGCAAAATTGCTAGCACTTCAACTGCTGCCTTTTCAGTTGGTAGACTCTGCCCCCTTCCGTGAGTTTGTGGAATGTGCGGTTCCTCAGTGGCAGGTACCCAAACGCCACTTTTTCTCACGGAAGGCGATTCCGGCTCTCTACCGGCATGTGGAAGGCAATGTCCATGCCTCGCTGGACAGGGCGGTCAGCGGTAAGGTGCATATTACCGCTGACTCATGGTCCAGCAGGCATGGACAGGGACGTTACCTAAGTTTCACGGCGCATTGGGTGACTCTGCTGGCAGCTGGGAAGGATGCAGGACAAGGTGCAGTAGTGTTGGAGGTTGTTCCGCCACCACGCCTCCAAAATGCTGATTGTGACACACCTCTCTCCTCCACCCCCTCCTCTTCTTCTTCCTCCATGGCCTCTTCCTCGGAACCAGCGGTGCTCCGTAGGCGTTCAAGGGGCTACGCAAGTACGCAGGCCAAAAGATGCCATGCGGTGCTTGAGCTGGTGTGCTTGGGGGACAGGAGCCACACTGGGGCAGAGGTTCTGTCAGCTCTGCAGGGGCAGGTTCAGAGGTGGTTGACGCCACGCCAACTTAAGGCAGGAATGGTGGTTTGCGACAATGGCACCAACCTCCTCTCTGCCCTCCGACAGGGACAAATGACCCATGTGCCCTGTTTGGCTCACGTCCTTAACTTGGTGGTGCAGCGGTTCTTGGGCAGGTACCCGGGCTTACAGGATGTCCTGAGGCAGGCCAGGAAAGTCTGTGTGCATTTCCGCCGGTCATATAATGCCAGTGCTCGGCTGACGGACCTCCAAAAGGAGTTTAACCTGCCCAAGAACCGCCTAATCTGTGACATGCCCACCAGGTGGAACTCAACGTTGGCCATGCTGCAGCGGCTGCACACGCAGCAGAGGGCCATCAATGAGTACCTGTGCGACTATGGCACCAGGACAGGGTCAGGGGAGCTTGGTTTTTTTTCCCCACGCCAGTGGGCCATGATCAGGGATGCATGCACTGTCCTGTCACCATTCGAGGAGGCCACGAGGATGGTGAGCAGTGACAGTGCATGCATCAGTGACACTGTCCCCCTTGTCCACCTGTTGGAGCACACGCTGCGTGGAATAATGGACAGGGCACTTGAGGCAGAACAGAGGCAGGAAGAGGAGGACTTCCTTAGCTCTCAAGGCCCCCTTTATCCAGACAGTGTTCCTGCGTGCCCGCCGATCACACAGGAAGAGGACGAGGAGGAAGAGGAGGAGGAGGAAGATTGTGTCAGTATGGAGGTGGAGCCTGGCACTCAGCATCAGCAGCAGTCTTTAAGGGATCAGTCCCAAGAAACACATGGACTTGTACGTGGCTGGGAGGAGGTGGCTGCGGACCATGTCGTTCTTAGTGACCCAGAGGACTCCGGACCGAATGCCTCAGCAAACCTACGCTGCATGGCCTCCCTGATCCTGCAAAGCCTGCGTAAGGATCCTCGTATTCGTGGTATCAAGGAGAAGGACCAATACTGGCTGGCAACCCTCCTTGATCCACGTTACAAGGGTAAGGTTGCGGACCTTATCTTGCCATCGCAGAGGGAGCAGAGGATGAAACATCTTCGGGAGGCCTTGCAGAAAGGTCTGTGCAACGCGTTCCCAGAGACTGGGAGGTTACAAACTCCTGTTTCTGGACAACGTGTTGCTGAGGCTTCGGTCAGTCAAAGAAGGAGCGGTGGAGAAGGTGGCCGTCTGACCGATGCGTTCAGACAATTTTTTGGTCCGCAGCCCCAAGGTATGATCGGTTCCAGCAACCATCGCCAGCGTCTGTTTTACATGGTGCAGGAATAC
The DNA here is from genome assembly GCF_042186555.1 of Aquarana catesbeiana. Classification (NCBI taxonomy): domain Eukaryota; kingdom Metazoa; phylum Chordata; class Amphibia; order Anura; family Ranidae; genus Aquarana; species Aquarana catesbeiana. Next base: position 80,431,343 of record NC_133325.1, on the reverse strand, counting down.
CTAGGGGCAAGATCAGACTTGGACACCTTTCCCACCGAAAATCCTCTGGGTTACTGGGTCTTGAGGATGGATCACTGGCCAGAGCTTGCACAGTATGCAATTGAGCTACTGGCCTGTCCTGCATCCAGCGTTCTTTCGGAACGCACATTCAGTGCTGCTGGAGGCGTGGTAACCGATCACAGGGTGCGTCTGTCCACCGACTCGGTCGATCGGCTGACCTTCATAAAAATGAATGAGTCTTGGATCACCACCAGCTACCAAGCACCTGATGCTGATGTAACCGAATAATTTTTTTTTAAATCTCAGATCCCTTCAAAGACTGCCTATGCTGATGCTGAGTGACTATCCCTGAGTAATTATCCTCTTCCTCCTCAAGCATCACGCTGATAGCTTGTAAGAACATTTTTGGTTCTGGGCGCCACCACCAGTGCCTAAGGCACAATTTTTCAGCCCCTGTTTAACAGGGGCGTGTAATTACAATTTTTGATGTAATACTTTGCAGCAGGGCTCGTTCCTGCATTCCAACTAGAGTGTCTGTGAGGGGTTGCAGTGTTGTGGCACCAGCACCAGTGCCTAAGGCCCAATTTTTCTGCCCCTGTCTAACAGGGGCGTGTAATTACAATTTTTGATGCAATACTTTGCAGCAGGGCTCGTTCCTGCGTTCCAACTAGAGTGTCTGTGAGGGGTTGCAGTGTTGTGGCACCAGCACCAGTGCCTAAGGCCCAATTTTTCTGCCCCTGTCTAACAGGGGCGTGTAATTACAATTTTTGAAGCAATAATTTGCAGCAGGGCTCGTTCCTGCGTTCCAACTAGAGTGTCTGTGAGGGGTTGCAGTGTTGTGGCACCAGCACCAGTGCCTAAGGCCTAATTTTTCAGCTCCTGTTCAACAGGGGCATGTAATTACAATTCTTGATCTAATATTTCACAGCAGGGCCCTGTGAGGGCTTACAGTGTTGTGGCCACAGCAACACCTAAGGCCCAAATTTCTGCTGAGTATATAGGGCAGGACCCTACTTTCAAACATCTAACTTACAAACGACTCCTACTTGCAAACGGAAGGAGACAACAGGAAGTGAGATGAAATCTACCCCTAGGAAGGGAAATTCTCTCCTGTAAGAGTTAATATGGGAAAACAAGTTCTCCTTTCCACTGATGCTTTCCAATCCTTGTTCCACAAAAAAACCCAAATTTTCAAAAAACATTTTTCATTGGGACAAAAAAGTGAGGTGAAATCTTCTGAAGAGGAGGAAAGACAGCAAAACAAATGTCACAGGGGTGATAACCCTTCCCTATGTTTTCCAAAAAGCTTAGAAAAGATTTTTTGGCTGGAGCTAAACACGTTAAAAATGTTCAAAATTACAAACAGATTCTACTTAACAACAAACCTACAGTCCCTGTCTTGTTTGCACCGCCTGTATACTGCTGTTCAGAGTATATAGGGCCTGGTGGCCCCACACCTTTCCTTATTTTAATTTGGGTGCGGGGTTCCCCTTAATATCCATACAAGACCCAAAGGGACTGGTAATGGACTGGGGGGTACCCATGCCGTTTGTCTCACTGATTTTCATCCATATTGCCATGACCCGACATGACATTAAACCCGCAAGCAGTTTTAAATGAGATTTTTTCCTTTAAAAATGACATTTGGTGCAGGGACTGTTCTAAACATGGGAAACACGCGTCACTTTACAGGCATACTATAGACACCCCCCAGGTACGATATTTAAAGGAATATTTCACTTTTTTTTTTTTACTTTAAGCATCATTAAAATCACTGCTCCCGAAAAAACGGCCGTTTTTAAAAGTTTTTTTTGCATTGATACATGTCCCCTGGGGTAGGACCCGGGTCCCCAAACCCTTTTTAGGACAATACCATGCAAATTAGCCTTTAAAATGAGCACTTTTGATTTCGAACGTTCGAGTCCCATAGACGTCAATGGGGTTCTAACGTTCGTGCGAACTTTCGGTCCGTTCGCGGGTTCTGGTGCGAACCGAACCGGGGGGTGTTCGGCTCATCCCTAGTTGTCAGCAGCCCAGCAGACTCATAGCTGGCACTCAAGTGACACTCTATGGTATTCCCCCTGGCTTTTATCCTTACAGCTACATAAAAGGTTAATAAACTCCTATTGCTTTCACCTGCAAATTATAATATAAAGCATCTTATTCCTTAATATATTATCATACAAGCATGGAATTGGACTTTATATAGGTACCAAGCACCAAGTTGTACTAACATTTATAGGTAAAGTTGATTCAGGGAAAATCCGATTGCCTCAGGGATCGGATCAGGGATCAGGAAGGAATTTTCTCGTCTTACTCTGGATAAACTGTGGGTGAAGGATTGTGCATATGGGATTGTATGATTTTTTTTTTTTTTTTTGCTTAAACTAGATGAACTATATGGACTTGTGTCTTTTTTCAACCTGACTAACTTTGTAACTATATGTAACTATGTAACCAAGCAAACCTATGAAAAGTTTTGTAATATAAAAATGTAACACTTTAGTAGTTAACAATTAAAATCGTGACACTGTTTAAAAGATTGCAATAGATTAACATATAGCATGTATACTTTCCATCATATGCAGTATCAGTCTGTACCAGCACCTCGGTGCGTTTCAACTCATAACGAGTCTTCATCAGGAGGTAAAAAAAAATATGTTCTGCAATACAAAAATGAATTAATACCTACAATAGCCAAAGAAAAAATATCAACAGGAAATAAGTTGTAAATCAACCAATTATTTAAATTACTTACACAGAACCCAATGATGCATAGATAAGATAGAAGGAATGTAAATCAAGGGAAAACCCAAGAAAAGGGAAAGTATAATGCAGTGTAAGGGATGTGGACCCAGAAAAAAGGCCTTGAAAAACAAAAAGGAATAACAATCTAGTGGCAACATATACAGTATGACTGTGTAATTATAGGGTCTAAGTATAAATAAATCATATTGTACAAAATAGGCATTAAAAAATAATAAGCTCCCCCAGTAAGCTCACCCGAAGACAAAAAAGGGGAGGTCTTTGATGGTAGGGCTTGTAAGGTAAGTAACCTCTGAAAACAAAAAACATCCAAAAAAATCATCAAAAAAAGATGAAGAAAATATATATACTCAAAAATAAGCCATCTTCCTGATTTAGATGAAAAGAGAAATTCCAAAGAACGAGTGGGTTCACCACATGGTCTCGTCTTAGGCCCAAGACACACAGCAATGCAGACTCTATATATGAAGACTCCAATCCATCAGCTGACCGAAGGTCATCAATGAAAATGCAGGATTACTTGCCCAATCGTAGTGTAAATTCAGAGCACTTCCAGAAGTGACGTGGGCCGCCATCCCGCTGTCTCCTGCCAGATCAGGACACGCTGCCTGGGGTAACTGTGAGTGGGGGATGCCATGGGAGGTCTTTCTTTTCTGTTCCTCCCATAACCCAGCTGATTCATTTCACCAATTTACTCCACAACTGGACAACTAATCCTGCATTTTCATTGGTGACCTTCGGTCAGCTGACGGATTGGAGTCTGCATACTGTCTATAGAGTCTGCAGCACCTTTCTGTGTCATTGCTGCTTGTGTTGGGCCTCGAGTTGAGACCATGTGATGATCCTACTCTTTCTTTGGAATTTTTTTTTTCATCTAGTACTCACCAGCCCTACCATCCAAAGCCTCTCCTTTTTGTCTTACAGCAGGTGAGCTTACTGGGGAACTTTATAGTTCTTTAATGCCTGTTTTGTACTATGATTTATTTATACTTTGACCCTATACTTACAGAGTCATATAAGTCGCCACTAAATCATTATTCCTTTTTGCTGGGTCCAGCATCCCTTGCATTGCATCAGACTTGCCCTTTTTTTGGGTTTTCCTCGGATTTACTTCCATTCTATCTTATCTATGCATCATTGGGTTCTGTGTAAGTAATTTAAATAACTGGTTGATTTACAACCTGTTTCCTGTAGATATTGTTTTTTGTCTTCTGTGGATATTGTGGGTATTTATTCATTTTTGTATTCCAGAACATATTTTTTCACTCCTGATGAAGACTTGTTATGAGTTGAAACACATTGAGGTAAGGTACAGACTGATCCTGAAGAAAGTTTACGTGCTATATAAAAACCCTTGATGTTAATTGATTGCAATCTTTTAAACTGTGTCACGATTTTAATTGTTAATAAAGAGCTTAATTTTTATATTACTGTACAAATCTTTTTATATGCAGACTTCATAAAACCTAATGTAGGGAAGTTAAGGGAGGGGCGGAGGAGCTGGACCAGCACAGACCGTAATTTAACACTCCCAGAAAAGGTGAGCGCTATGATGTGCCAGGAGGGTGGGGACAGTGCTTGGACATTGACTCTCCTCTAGAAGTCATATTTTCTAGCAAGTGCAAAGGCACATTGCAAGTGAATAAAAAAAAAATATTTCTGGAAAGAAAAAATGCTGCAAAAAAAGCTTGAAAATTCTTGCCTTTGCCTGCTTTTTTTTTTTAATCCGCTGACAGGTTCTCTTTATTGTTATATTTGTATTTATTTTTTCTGTTATCTTTGTCTTTAGGGTTGTTGTATTTCCTGAATGGTCAGACACAGTATGAGTTTAACGTAGCCACACAGAAAGCAGTTATTTCGTCAGAAAACCTTCACCCGGATCACCTGAATGGAGAAGGATCACACTGCAAGAAGCTGAGCTAGAGAAAGGAAGAGTAAAGCCTTGTACACATGATCGGATTTTGTCCAAAGGCGTGTGCCTGGATTTTGTGTTGCATACAAACAGCAAAGGAATTGTCGGCCAACAAACACAAACTTAGTGGCGTATTGCGTGTTTTTTCAGCTCTTTAGCGCCACCCTTTGACCTCCCTTCTGCTAATTTCGTGTTAGAAGAAGTTTGGTGAGTGTTGACTCGCGCTTTTCATTACGCGTTTTTCATTTTGCGCTTTTCATTTAGTGCTTTTCAGTTTGCGCTTTTCATTTCGAGCTTTTCAGTTAGTTTCTGAACGGCCGTTAGTCAACCAGACATGTTGCGGAATCAGAGCAGATAACGTGGTATTTATTATTGGCCTTGGAGTTATTCTTTTGACCCAAGTCCAGTCCAGGAACAGGAGGAGGAGGAGTTCTTGGACCAAAAATTGGTTGCTTTATTAATCATGGCCAATTATGTCATATGCCTTTGCTGCGGGAGCTCCAGGAGAATGATCCAGATGATTTTCGGTATTATCTCCGGATGAGGGACCCCTGCTTTCACCAACTCTTGATATTGCTGAACCCCATATATTAAGAAGCATGAGGCTTTTATTTTATTTTTTGGCTGAATAATAATGATTTGATTTGTTATATTTTCTATATTTTTGGATGCATGGAATGCACATTTTGGTTAAGTTCTATTGGCAAATAGCATGTCTAATTTTATGTGTTTTCTTTTTTTAATGCACAATAAATAAATGTGGAGAATAATACTTGGCTATGTGTTTTACTTCAAATGACAGTTTGGGAGTAGGCAGTTACATTTAAAAAATTACAAATGTATATTGACAAGGGACACCACTGTAGTTGTATCTTTGATCTTAAAAACTACTGGATAATGGTGTTGTGGTAATTTGCCCAAAAAAAAAAAAAAAAAAAAAAAAAAGCATAATAATATTATTTTTGATATCACTAGAAAAAAAAAACCTTTGAAAATGAATTTGCAATAACTCCATCATTATCACCAGCAAAGCAGCTTCATTATTATCCCATTAACCACTTAAGGACTGAGCCTCTTTTTGAGATGCGTTGTTTACAAATTTAAAACAGTTTTTTTTTTTTGCTAGAAGATTACTTAGAACCCCCAAACATTATAATTTTTTTTTTAACACCCTAGAGAGTAAAATGGCAGTCGTTGCAATACTTTCTGTCACACCGTATTTGCGCAGCGGTCTTACAAGCGCACTTTTTTGGGAAAAAAATACACTTTTTTGAATTAAAAAAAGGACAACAGTAAAGTTAGCCCCAATTTTATATATATACATATACATATACATATATTGTAAAAAATAATGTTATGCCGAGTAAATTGATGCCCAACATGTCACGCTTCAAAATTGTGCCCGCTTATGGAATGGCATCAAACTTTTACCCTTAAAAATCTCCATAGGCGACATTTAAAAAATTCTACAGGTTGCATGTTTTAAGTTACAGAGGAGGTCTAGGGCTAGAATTATTTCTCTTGCTCTAACAATTGCGGCGATACCTCACATGTGTGGTTTGAACACCGTTTTCATATGCAGGCGCTACTCACGTATGTGTTAGCTTCTGCACGCGAGCTCGCCGGTGTTCCCAAAGGTGTTTTATCAGGTTGAGGTCAGGACTCTGTGCAGGCCAGTCAAGTTCTTACACCTCATCCATGTCTTTATGGATCTTGCTTTGTACACTGGTGCGCAGTCATGTTGGAACAGGAAGGGGCCATCCCCAAACTGTTCCCACAAAGTTGGGAACATGAAATTGTCCAAAATGTTTTGGTATGCTGACGCCTTAAGAGTTCCTTTCACTGGAATTAAGGGCCCAAGCCCAATCCCTGAAAAACATCTCCACACTATATTCCCCCCTCCACCAAATGATTTGGACCAGTGCACAAAGCAAGGTCCATAAAGACATGGGTAAGCGAGTTTGGGGTGAAGGAACTTGACTGGCCTGCACAATCCTGACCTCCTTTGGGATGAATAAGAGCAGAGACTGTGAGCCTGACCTTCTCATCCACATCAGTGCCTGACCTCACAAATGCGCTTCTGGAATAATGGTCAAACATTCCCATAGACACACTCCTAAACCTTGTGGAAAGCCTTTCCAGAAGAGTTGAAGCTGTTATAGCTGCAAAGGGTGGGCCAACTCAATATTGAACCCTACAGACTAAGACTGGGATGCCATTAAAGTTCATGTGGGTGTAAACGCAGGTGTCCCAATACTTTTGGTAATATAGTATACATAGTTACATTGGTCCAAGTTGGACCAATGTAACTATATGCAAATATCCAAACCTGGAATTCTTCTTTAAAGTTAATGTCTCTTAAGACTTTTCAATTTTTGGATAGACCAAGACATGGTTAAAACCCCTGTCTTTTTTGCAATCTGTAGCCAGTTGGGGAGATTTCCCTTAATTATCTTTCAAGTCAATAGGAAAAGTGAGGAAAACTTTCCAAAGTGAGGGAATGCGTTTGTGAGGGACGTGTTAATGTGCACTGGGTTAAGGCAGCCTTTTCATTTAAATGGGATGCCTTACTTACCAAAAGGGTGCATATACTACTGTTTGTAACAAAGTGTACTGCAATGCACAGTAGTGCACTTTAGTGTGGTGCAAAACATGAGCATTGGTAAGATGTGTTGGGGTGCCAATTTTAGTAAATCTCCCCCATAGTGTCATTCATGTCTAAGCAGAGCAGTATGGTGAAATATGGTGCCATCCACTGCCCTGTGGAAAAATGCAGCATTCCTGCATTTTTCCGCATTGGATCACATCACACATCACATTGTTGTAGTGCGAAGAGGTCACATAGAAAACATCTTTTTCTATGTTCCCTTGCAGTAACTGCTATTAATCCACTATGGAAAAATTCATGTCAAGCCCTAAGTGTGGTTTATGGTTTGCTACCCTGTTTCCCCGAAAATAAGCCCTACCCTGAAAATAAGACCTACAAGGACCGGTGTCTCGCGATCGTGTCACGGAGCGGCAGAATGGGGAGATGCCTATGTAAACAAGGCATTTCCCTGTTCTGCCTTGTGACATGACAGAGATCTACTGCTCCCTATCATCGGGAGCAGTGATAGCTGTCATGTCAGTGGTAGCCCATCCCACCCCCACAGTTAGAATCACTCCATAGGACACACTTAAGCCCTTGATCGCCCCCTAGTGTTTAACCCCTTCCCTGCCAGTATCATTTATACAGTAATCAGTGCATTTTTATAGCACTGATCGCTGTATCATTTATACAGTAATCAGTGCATTTTTATAGCACTGATCGCTGTATAAATGACAATGGTCCCAAAATAGTGTCAAAAGTGTCCGATGCGTCCGCCATAATGTCGCAGTGACGATAAAAATCGCAGATCACCGCCATTACTAATAAAAAAATAATAATAATTATGCCATAAATCTATCCCCTATTTTGTAGACGCTATAACTTTTGCGCAAACCAATCAATGTACGCTTATTGCGGTTTTTTTTTTTTTTTTTTTTTTTTACCAAAAATATGTAGAAGAACACATATTGGCCTAAACTGAGGAAGAAATTAGTTTTTTGATATATTTTTTTCGGGATATTTATTATAGCAAGAAGTAAAAAATATTGTTTTTTTTTTCAAAATTGTCGCTCTTTTTTTGTTTATAGCGCAAAAAATAAAAAGGTGATCAAATACCACCAAAAGAAAGCTCTATTTGTGGGGAAAAAAGGACGTCAATTTTGTTTGGGTGCAACATCGCACGACCGCGCAATTGTCAGTTAAAGCGACGTGGTGCCGTATCGCAAAAAGTGCTCTGGTCAGGAAGGGGGTAAATTCTTCCAGGGCGGAAGTAGTTAATTGAATAAGCTGAAGTTAAAAGATCAATTATTATTGATCAATATGCACAGCTGCACCAGATTCCGGGTGCACGAGTTTTAAGCCGGCCATAGAGGGTGTTCGATCCTCGGCCGGTTCAGCAACAACCAGCTGAGATTCGAACCATGTATGGGCAGGCTGAATGTACCCAAGTTGATTGATCGATCAACTTGGGTACAACCAGCCTGATGGATTTTTAGATGCAATTATTGCAAGCGTTATAGCTGCTAGCAATAATCACTCTGTTCTCCCGGCAGGGACGGCTTCCCACACCCACCCAACTCTGCCAGGAGAACACGGTGACAGGAGGAATTACCCCGTCAACACTGTCTGTGGTTGCACAAAAGAAATTTGCTCTGTCTATGGACAGCCTTAGTTGATCTCCACTATGAGACACTTCAATTAAAGTTAAAAAAAAAAATGTAAACAGTACGATGTGCTGAAATGTGCATCACTACCCCTTCCCCTGACGGAACTGAAACTGACAGTTGCTAGTACAGATGTTTTACTGTGCAGGCTACTGTGAGCCCTTATAGTCTAGTGGCATGATGAAATTTTTTTTTTTTTTTCTTTTTTTCTGTTGGGGAGTTTGATTCTAAAAAAAAACAAAAAAACGAGCAGCAGATGTCTACTAGTTGAATGAAGACCTGGCTGCAGCCAGTACTCACTATCTGTAAATGACAAACGACAAGCCCTTATTTGGTCACTTTCCGCCAAGGTGTTCTGTAATCAATAGAAGACACACTATAAGCAAACTGAACAGATGCTGTGAGGCTCTGTTTATCATAGTTTACAAATTAAAATTCCTCTACATGATGAGACGTGTGTAAGCACTAATTTGGTACAATGAGTCAGAAAACTATGCACATGAGTAGTGAGGGACACGTGAGCTCTTTTGATGGTAAAGATTTAACCAATTTCGTAATATAGAAAAAGGGATTAGGAGTTTGCAGCCAATGCTTTAATTTTATAGAGCAATCAATACTAAACAGAAAGTTACAGTTCAACAAATAGACTTAGGTAAAGCTTACTACACGCGGGCCAAATGTCGGGCTAAGGGGCATAACCGAAAAAGGTGTGCCAACTGCCTCCCGGTCAGCGCTCTCAGCCCATGGCCATCCCACCCTGTCAGAACACAATAACTCAGCAGGAGAGATCGCTGTACTAACATCGGATAGTTAGTACAGTGGATCCCCCCCGAGCTGTCAGGTTTTTTTCGTTCAGCCCGCTAACCGAAATAAAAAACTATTATGCCGCATACAGATGATAGGATTTTCCTATGGAAAATGTGTGATAGGACCTTGTTGTCGGAAATTCCAACCATGTGTAGGCTCCATCACACAATTTTCTATAGGAATTTCCGTCACACAAAATTTGAGAGCTGGTTCTCAAATTTTCCGAAAACAAAATCCGTTGTAGGAAATTCCGATCGTGTGTACACAATTCCGATGCACAAAGTGTCACGCATGCTCGGAATCAAGCAGAAGAGCAGCATTGGCTATTGAACTTCATTTTTCTCGGCTTGTCGTATGTGTTGTACGTCACCGCGTTCTTAACGTTCGGAATTTCCGACCAACTTTGTGTGACCATGTGAATGCAAGACAAGTTTGAGCCAACATCCGTCGGAAAAAAAAACATGGATTTTTTGTAACAAAATACATGAAATGTGGGAAATTAAAACGGATCTAATTGCTGTTACTTACAGGTAAGCTCATGTGGTAACCAGGCTCACTGGGAGACGGGGAAGAGGGGTCTGGGGGGCTGCTAACCCAAACATACTGCCTGGTCCGGAGGGGATTGGGATTGAGACCGAACTGTTTTGGCATCCTAAGGGTCAGAACTCTACGCGTTTCGTGAATCATGTTCACTCATCAGGAGTATGGATGCAAAAAACATTTCACTGTAAGTACAAGTAATCTACCTACCCATTTTTTGTAACAAAATACATGAAATGTTCCCTACAAAAGAGGGAGGAAATTCATATGGATCTAATTGCTGTTACTTACAGGTAAGCTCATGTGGTAAACCAGCTCACTGGGAGACGGGGAGGAGGGGTCTGGGGGGCTGCTAACCCAAACATACTGCCTGGGCGGAGGCAGGATATACCCAAACCAGACCATGGGAACCGCCGGAGTGTCGGCCCATTGGCCAAACCGCAATCTGTAGAGGATGTTGTGGAGCCACATGGATCTGGAAATAATCTGAAAAGGTATATATAGAGTAGAAAATGTGACAAAAGTTTTACATGTATGTATATACACTTTATATTATCTGTTTGCAGCAACTAATCTCATCTAAAGTCCCACATAAGTATTCACAGCCTTTGCTCAATACTTTGCTGAAGCACCTTAGGTACCAATTACAGCCTCAAGTCTTTTTGAGTATGATGCTACAAGCTTTTGCACACCTATTTTTGGGTAGTTTCTCTCATTCTTCATTGCAGGACCTCTCAAGCTCCATCAGGTTCGATGGGGAGCGTCGATGCACAGCATTTTCTGATCTCTCCAGGGTTCAAGTCTGGGCTCTGGCTGGGCCACTCAAGGATATTCACAGAGTTGTCCTGTAGCCATTTCTTTGTTATCTTGGCTGTGTGCTTAGGGTCGTTGAACTGTTGAAAGATGAACCTTCACCCAAGTCTGAGGTATAAAGCGCTCTGGAGCAGGTTTTAATCAAGGATGTCTCTGTACATTGCTGCATTAATCTTTCCCTTGATCCTGACTAGTCTCCCAGTTCTTGCTGCTGAAAAACATCCCCACAGCATGATGTTACCACCACCATGCTTCACTGCAGGGATGGTATTGTCAAGATAATGGGCAGTGCCTGGCTTCCTCCAGACATGACGCTAGCCATTCAGGCCAAAGAGTTCAATTTTTGTTTCATATACCAGAGAACTTTGTTTCTCATCGTCCTTCAGGTGCCTTTTGGCAAACTCCAGGCTGGCTGTCATGTGCCTTTTACTGAGGAGTGGCTTCTGTCTTGCCACTCTACCATACAGGCCTGATTGGTGGAGTGCTGTAGAGATGGTTGTTCTTCTGGAAGATTTTCCTCTCTCCAAAGAGAAATGCTGGAGCTCTGTCAGAGTGACCATTGGGTTCTTGGTCAACTCCCTGACTAAGGCCCTTCTCTCCCAATCACTCAGTTTGGCCGGGCGGCCCACTCTAGGAAGAGTCCTGGTGGTTCTAAATTTCTTCCATTTATGGATGATGGAGGCCACTGTGCTCATTATGACCTTGAATGCCTCAGACATTTTTCTGGACCCTTCCCCAGATCTGTGCCTCGATACAATCATGTCTTGGAGGTCCAATCCCTGGACTTCATGGCTTGGTTTGTGCTCTGACATGCACTGTTAACTGTGGGATCTTATATAGACAGGTGTGTGCCTTTCCAAATCATGTCCAATCAACTGAATTTACCACAGGTAGACTCCAATCACGTTGTAGAAATATCTCAAGGATGAGCAGTGGAAACAGGATGCACCTGAGCTCAATTTTAAGTGTCATGGCAAAGGTTGTGAATACTTGTGTAAATTTCGGGTGCTGAATATAATCGCAAGAAAAAAATAAGTTAATATCACTTAAAACTATGGTTCCAGGCAAGTAATAGGGCAGTACAGTGGTGTAGTGGTTAGCACAGTGGTGTAGTGGTTAGTGCTGTCCCCTAGCAGCAAAAGGGTTGCTGGTTCGACTACGACACTACCTGCATGGAGTTTCCTCCCACACTCCAAAGACATGCTGGTAGAGTAATTGGTTCCCATCTAAATTTACCCTGGTATGTGTATAAATGTGAGTTAGGGATCTTAGATTGTAAGCTCCTTGAGGGCAGGGACTAATGTGTATGTAAAGTGCTGTGTAAATTGACAGTGCTATATAAGTATCTGAAATAAGTTAATGTATGTATTACTAACTTAAACCTATGGTCTATAAACTGGAAAAAATTGAGTAGGCTTTACTTAAACCTATGGTCTATAAACTGGAAAAAAATGAGTAGGCTTTACTTAAACCTATGGTCTATAAACTGGAAAAAAAATGAGTAGGCTTTACCTAAACCTATTGTCTAGATACTGGAAAAATTGAGTTGGCTTTATTTAAAACTATAGTTCCAGACAAGTTAAGGTATGTATTCCTAACTTAAAACACTATGGTCTATAAACTGAAAAAAAATGAGTTGGAGACATGAAAAGTCTAATGAGTCAGACAAGAATAAGTTTAGTTGGCAGTACTTAAAAAGCTGATGCAAATAGTTGCCTCAATTTTTTGAGTAGACCCAGCACAATATTTTTTACAGTGTGCAAAGCTGGTAGAGACATATCCAAAAAGACTTGCAGCTGTAATTGCAGCAAAAGGTGTTTCTACAATGTATTGACTCAGGGGGGGATGAATACAAGCCATACTTTTCACGTATTTATTTGTAAAACATTTTGAAAACCATTTATCATTTTCCTTCCACTTTACAATTATGTGCCATTTTGTGTTGGTCTATCACATAAAATCCCAATAAAATACATTTACGTCTTTGGTTTTAACATGACAAAATGTGGAAAATGTCAAGGAGTATGAATACTTTTTCAAGGCACTGTATGTACAATTTAATGTGGGTTTTTGGATTGCCACCTTGCATCTGCCCCTGAACAGGAGCCAAAGTATCAACACTATGAAAACTGCAAACTAAACATGGAGCCTATTTGATTAAATTCCAGTCAGTTTAAATTTGTATCAATATGGCCATATTTGGACTTGTCAAATACATTATTGACAAACCTCAATCCTTTCAAGAGGCACAATGGACACTCCCATGAAAATCATGAATGTTGTGAATTATACAGAGTTGGTCACGCAAAACCCCCAAGTCACTTCAAAGGAAATGGTGTTACTCATTGAAACCAAATTCCCCATTTTATCCAGAGTAAATAAAAAAATTAAAATACAAATATATTAGTGTTTGCTATGTTTAACTACATATACTTTGTGAATGTTAAAATTAAGCTTCAGTATAATTACAGGGTATATATAATGATATGAACGTCATTGCTAAATACAGAAAGGTGATACGTCATACCTACAAGGGAGACAAATTACAAAAAAAAAATAAACTTACTTACACTAGAGGAGCAAAGAAACTGAATTTAAAGTGTTTGTAAATGCAAAGTCAGCCAAACAAATGTAAACAGGCACATCCTCTTCATTAAAGATTTTGCCCCATTTTCCATCATTAAAATCTAACACAATTACTTTTTTTTGCAGGCAGTGGGGCCTCCCTGAATCCCCAGAGGTTCTGGACTTTAGTAATCATACCTATTTGAGGGAACCCCTGATACTGTCCTGAGGGGGGGATGCCTCGTCTTCTGGATGCTCTTGTGCCTGCCATAAAGATAGGAAGTACTGATTGGCCACGCACCGGTGTGAGGTTTTTGAGATCACATGGCCCATGAATATATTAAAGCGGAGGTCCGCCCCAAAAAAATAAAAATAAATAAAAGCCAGCAGCTACACATACTGCAGCTGCTGGCTTTTAATAATAGGACACTTACCTGTCTTGGAGTCCAGCGATGTTGGTACCGCAGCTGATGTTTCCATCAGCTGTCGGGTGCTGCCGCTGACATTGCGGGTAAGGGAACCTGGCAGTGTAGCCTTACGGCTTCACGCCGGGAACCCTACTGCGCATGCGCTAGGCCTGCTCCTCTTTCCTACTGGCCCAGTGACAAGGGGAGGAGGAGGGACGAGGAGGGAGCCCCACAGTGACGTCATGAGCCACGGCGCTGACTCCCGGAAGTGGGAACAGGATACCTGTCAAAGACAGGTATCCTGCCCCCCCCCCCCCCCAAAGGTGCCAATTGTGGAGGGGAGAGGAGACAAATGAGTGGAAGTTCCACTTTTGGGTGGAACTCCACTTTAAATTGCTCCTCCATTGAATCTCTTGATGAAGCAGCAATTGTGAGCTGTGAAAGCGTTGAGTCAAGGCCACCCCATTTCACTGTGAAATTCACCCCTGAACAAAAGTGATACGTGTTTCTATGTAATACAAATTACAACTTATGTATGTGATGGTAGCTAGGTCGTGAAAATGAGGGGTGGCTTGGTTTCATGGATAAAAAGAAGGTCAGGTTGCTTTCTTGGATAAAAAGTACGTTTACAGAATAGCTGCTGGGTTTTCAAAATATCTGGTGTTGGGGCCAGGTAGTGCCACCTAGATAGGGTGAGGGCACATCATTCCAATGAGGAGACCTCCACTGGGCTGTCAGGGATGATGGAGGAAGGATGTATTAACCACTTCAATACCGGGCACTTATACACCTTCCTGCCCAGAACAATTTTCAGTTTTCAGAGCTGTTGCACTTTGAATGACAATTGCACGGTCATGCTACACTGTACCCAAACTAAATTTTTATCATTTTGTTCCCACAAATAGAGCTTTCTTTTGGGGATATTTGATCACCTCTGGGATTTTGATTTTTTGCTAAACAAATAAAAAAAAGACCAACATTTTTTTTTGTTTCTGTTACAAAACTTTGTAAATAAGTACATTTTCTCCTTCACTGATGGGCACTGATGGGGCTGCACTGACGGACACTGATAAGGCGGCACTGATGGGCACCGATGAGGTGGCACCAATGAGGGGGCACTGATGGGCACTAATATGCGGCACTGATGGGGCGCTGATAGGCGGCACTGATGGGCACTGATAGGTGGCACTGATATGCAGCACTGATGGGTACACATAGGTGGCACTGATGGGCACTGATAGGCGGCATGGATGGGCACTGGTAGGCAGCACCAATGTGCACTGATAGGCGGCACGGATGGGCACTTATAGGTGGCATGGATGGGCACTGATAGGCGGCACTGATGTACACTAATGGATGGTACTGATGGGCATCACTGATTGGCAGGCATTATTGTTTGGCACTGATTGGCATCCATTGTGGGCACTGATTGGCATCCCTGGTGGTCATGGGTGGCATACCTGGTGGTGACTAGTGGTGGGCATCCATGGTGGTCCTGGTGGCGTCCCTGGTGGTCCAGTGTGGGCATCCTCGGGGGGGCTGCACTGATAATCAATCAGCACAGACCCCCCCATCAGAAGAGCAGCCGATCGGCTCTCCTCTACTCGCGTCTGACAGACGCGAGAGAGGAAAAGCCGATCAACGACTCTTCCTGTTTACATCATGATCAGCCGTGATTGGACACGGCTGATCACGTGGTAAAGAGTCTCCGTCAGAGACTCTTTGCCTAGATCGGAGTGTGTCAGACTGACAGACTGCAACAACGATCACTGTGATAACAAAACCACTTTGCGGACGTCATATTGCTATATGGCGGGTGGCAAGTGGTTAATGAAAGTAAATAGGACAATTTAAGACTGAAGAGGGTACCTAAAAGTAGGGCGGAAACAACTAATTGATTAATGAACAACTAATCGATTATGAAAATAGTTGTCAACTATTTCCAAAATCGATTAGTTGGTCAGCTGATTAGTTGGCCTGCATACAGAACGCATTATTGTTTTACATATCAGGAAATACAGTACAGCACACATACAGCTCAGTACACCCTCCATACATGTCAGTAAGTACCTTAAAACTTGTGAATTAGAAAGTGTGAGGAGCAATGCCTCATGGTAAATGTAGTCCTGGGCAGGAAGTGAGTGGTTCTAAAGGCAGAAGTTTTTTTTACCTTGCTATTGGGGCAATCTATACTATATTTTGCAGCTTGCTATTGAAGCACTCTGAGGGCAAGAGGAGCCAGAAGCGTCGGGGGACCCCAGAAAAGGAGAATCTGGGCTGCTCTGTGAAAAACCATTGCACAGAGCAGGTAAGTATAACATATTTGTTGTTTAAAAAAAAAACATTTTAAAGGGAAGGGAAGATCAGCATCTGAACCCAGTGAAGGTGGAGGCTGATAGACTGGAGGTAATAAAAGGCATTACAATTACATTTAAAGTAAACTTTATACCAGTATTGTGCATTAGATTTAAAATGATCACATCCATGAAAAAAAGTCTCAACTTTTAGTACTACTTTAATATAAAAGATTTATATCTTCCTTCCACCCTTCATATAGCTGCATGTCTGACATTGTTAAAATGCCCATATATCCTACTTCTGGGTGTATTTATTTCTCTATATATGATATAAGTAATATATATTATTACTTTCACTGTTGCACAGTATAAATGAACCCCTTATGGTAGCAATGATCTGCTCTTTTTGTACTATAAAGAACTAATCTTTGGTTTTTTAACCCCTTAATGACAGGTGATACAAAAAAAAAGCATGCTGCTGTTACTAAACATCTTAGACCTGGTTCACACCTATGCGTTTTTTGGTGCTTTTTGCAGAAAGGCACCACAGTTCATTTAACATGGTTTACACTGGGACACGTTCACATCTATGCTTTTTTCAGCTGCTGCGTATTTGGAGACTTTTTTCAATGCACAACAATGTATTTTTTGCTTTTTTGGTGCAATAGACTTCAACGGAGAAGCTGCAGAAAAGCATGTTGTAAGTTTTTGCCATGATTTGCGTTTTTTAATCTGCCCAACAACAAATTGGCCAAAAAAAAAAGCATAAAAAAACGCAAATTGCAGCAAAATCGCATGTGCAAAAACACATACCGCACAGCAAAAAGCACTGCAGATAAAGCAAACTGCATAGGTGTATACCGAGCCTTATGCTGGCCATACACGTATCGATTTTCGGAATTTCGCTTGCTTTTAACATTCGGTTTTAAAACTAATGTAATTTCTGAACGAAAATCACATACAATATCTGAAAATTCCTTTGACCAAGAAGTTTTCTATTCTGCTCCTTCAAATTTTTCCATCACTGTGGTTGAAAACAAATGTCGATTTGACCCCACTAGAAAATCGGACAAACGCTCTTAAAATTAACATTTTTTTGAAGGAAGACATTCTTTGTGTATGGCCAGCATAAGTGACAGCAGGCGCAGGTAGCTTTTATCAAGCCAACTGCCTATGACAAGGGAGTCTGTCATACATAATATATATTTCAGCTCTGTCTGAAAATCTGCAAAATAGTCTTTAATTTTTTTTTTCATTAAATAAAAAATTTGATCTCTGAGTCTGATGATATTTACCAGATTCAACCTCTTATAGTATATACAGTATATCTCTTCTGTCTGTTATTCCCAGAGTGGATTAGATATTTTGCTCCCTAACCATATAGTTGGTTATTTATATTTACCACTGTATAGAGATATTTAAGAATAAATTGCCTTTTTTTAAGACTTTACATATTAACTAAATTATACACCACACTTTTTTAAGGTTATTATCCGATTAATCAAAACAATAATCAGCCAACTAATCGATTATGAACATGATCTTTAGTTGCAGCCCTAACAGGGAAACAAAAAACAATCAAAGCAAGTAAGTCATAAAGTTTAAGGCAAAAAATGCCTAGCTCTGAGGAAGGGGGTGCGCCCCCAAAACGCCTTAGCTGTACCCCGTGTTCTGTGCATGTCCATGCATTGTTTTTATGGCCTTTTGACAGTTGCATTTTGTGAGTACCCACTTTTATATAAAACATTTTTATTATTAAATTATCTTTGGTAATGCACTAGGTGTGCGCGTCTTCCATTTCTGTTTTTCTTGTAAGGCAGAAATGTGTCTAACAATGTGGATCAGAGTGTTGGGCATTACAGCTGGTAGCCACGAAACCCAACTTCTGCGGGGAGAAATAGACACTGTTCACTGGCACCGTTCATAATGGGGGAGTGTGCATCTTTCCTGCCTTAGCAACACAGAAAAAGGGTAATAAAAAAATGACTTGCCTTGAAATATCACTCCAATAGACAAGATCCAGTGAAAGAAACACACTTAAAACATATCCATGTTATAAGCATATTGAAATCTATCAGACTATAACCCCCAAAGTTATAGAATTAGCAAGATTTATGTCTTGTAGGAGGGAGTAGAGATTTTTTTAGGAGTAGATTTTAAAAAATGATCTACGTACATGAAGACTATATATTTTACATATACAAAAACATATCTATGCATTTTCTTTTCCCAAGAACTGACATATAAAGCTTCCCTACCTTTACAGCTGTGAGTTCTTTAGAACTGTGAACAGTTATTCTAAAGATCGCCTGCCATCCTCAGGACAAACTTAGTACTACAGCTTATGCTACAGTATACCATTGTTTCAAAACTGTTGATTTCCCTCTTTCTGAAAGCTAGTTTTGTGGGTTAGCTAGTAATAATTTCTTTATATGAGTTTATTTATTACTAGTAGCCCTTACTCCTGCATAGGTGTTATCTTTTCAAACAATCCGATGTTTTTAGAAAACTGAAATTCTTAATTATGTTTTTATTATGATTTTATATATGATTTATTAATTGCGAAAGCTGCAAGATGTTAAAATAAGTTATTGGAATAAACAATGCTCTTGCTAGTGTTTACAATATCTACTAATATACCGTATACGGGTGCTATAAAGACAGTATACTCTTTATAATGGCTATATCCATATTATAAAATCACCAAAAACTATAATTCTCAATGTTTAAGGACATTACATATATGGGAGGAAATAAAAAAAAAAAACATACAAACACTCACTATCCTGCTAGAACTGATCTACCGGAAGTTGGTCTGTAATGAATGTGATGGATATTGGACCAACGTTGGAGGATTATTGTTGCTATTTGATCCCAGTGCTGGTATACATGGTACTGTGTGCACATTTATAATTTGGGTGTTTATATTGTTATTTTTATCAGTTTTTTAATAAATGGATTTACATTATGAAGATATTTCTTGTGTTTCTGTGAATCATATTGGGGAGTGTACTTGAGAGGGCTATATAGGGGTTCTGTGAAATATATCACCAACACGTTTTTGACCTTTGCAATAAATGCTCCAATGTTTTTGGTGAACTGATTTTCAGACTATGGTGAAGAGTGGAGCACTGGGCACAGTAACAAAGCGCACTGGTGGCAACAGGGATTAATATTATGAGAACAAGGGGTTGATTAATCACTTCAGCCCTGGAAGATTTTACCTCCTTCCTGACCAGAGCACTTTTTGCTATTCGGCACTGCGTCGCTTTAACTGACAATTGCGCGGTCGTGCGACGTTGCACCCAAACAAAATTGACGTCCTTTTTTTCCCACAAATAGAGCTTTCTTTTGGTGGTATTTGATCACCTCTGCAGTTTTTATTTTTTCGCTATAAACAAAAAAAGTTCAACAATTTCGAAAAAAAAACGCAATATGTTTGACTTTTTGCTATAATAAATATCCCCCAAAAATATATAAAAAAACGATTTTTTTCCTCAGTTTAGGCCGATATGCATTCTTCTACATATTTTTGGTAAAAAATCGCAATAAGCGTATATTTATTGGTTTGCGCAAAAGTTATAGCGTCTACAAAATAGGGGATCGTTTCATGGCATTTTTATTATTAATTTTTTTTTTACTAGTAATGGCGGGGATCTTTATCGGGACTGCGACATTATGGCGGACAGATCGGACACTTTTGACACATTTTTGGGACCATTGGCATTTATACAGCGATCAGTGCTATAAAAATGCACTGATTACTGTAAAAATGTCACTGGCAGGGAAGGGGTTAACACTAGGGGGCGATAAAGGGGTTAATTGTGTTCCCTCTCTGTGTTCTAACTGAAGGGGGGAGGGGACTGTCTAGGGGAGATAACAGATCGCTGTTCATACTTTGTATGAACAGACGATCTGTCTCTTCTCCCCTCAGAGAACCGGAAACTGTGTGTTTACACACAGATCCCCGTTCTCGGTGTGTAACCAGCGATCGCGAGAGCCCGTCGGTGATCGCGACAGCCGGGCACTCGTATCGGCTCCGCGCGCACCCCTAGTGGCCACAGGGCGAAGCTAAGTTACATAGCCCAGCCGTGCCATTCTGCTGCAGTAAAACTGCAGCGGCTGGTTGGCAAGTGGTTAAATAAAACTGGAGAGTGCAAAATCTGGTGCTGCTTAGCATGGTAGCCAATCAGCTTCTAACAGTAAAAAAAGTTATGTAATAATGTGATGAAGGCAACAAATTAATGCCTCAAGACCTCATGAAAAATGAAATATAAGCAAGTGATGTTCAATATACAAAAAATAAATTATAAACAAGTGATGTTCAATGTGCAAAAACCAATCTTAAAAGACGCAAGTAGTGTCCATATGATCTGTGCACAATATACAGTGAATAATTATATACGTAATAGTCCCAAAAAAGAAAGTCCATATATTAAAAAGGTATTAAGCAAAAAAAACAAAAAACAATATCCCCAAGTGACAGGTGAAAAAAACTCTTGCTGTAGTGAATGGGGTGCATAGATGAAACCTCCACCTTCAAAAATGCTGCCGCTTACCAGAGGATGTTGGTCCCTTAATTATAGGGGACCTCACTAGGCAGACGGCTTTAACCCCAGCCCGGGATCTCAGAGACAGGCACTGGATACCGTCATGTCCACAGGAACCCTCTCCACAGACCGCAACAAGATGGTGTGTCAGCGTGAAAAACATAAATTGCTCCACATAGCATAAAATCTTCACATTCATTGAGTAAGACAAAGCCAAATGTACACTTACAAACAGCAGATGTATATAGGCAAAAGAAAAAAGCCGGCCGGCTCCAGAACAGCCCGTATCTTCCGGGATTCGAATGGCGGTGTCGTCAGGACGTGGGAGGAGGAGCTACGATCATATGGACATTATTTGCGTCTTTTAAGATTGGTTTTTGCACATTGAACATCACTTGTTTATAATTTATTTTTTGTATATTGGACATCACTTGTTTATATTTCATTTTTCATGAGGTCTTGAGGCATTCATTTGTTGCCTTCATCACATTATTAGCGCAAATTTTTTTATTATTTATCTGATTGTGCTGTATAACACTATAGTTGCTGCTTACACATTTTTGATTATTAGCGCAGTATTATATTTTTTCCATTTACCAGCTTCTAACAGTATCTCGGTCGGGTCTGGAGCACTTACCCAATCTATGGTGGGCACCGCTTCTCCCGGAATTCACCGGTGACTTCCCCTGCTCAGTGGCTTCCCCTTCCCCTGCTCTCCACGGGCATCGCGGCGGCTTCCGTTTCCTTCCTCCTCCTCGGCGGCCAATTGGGACTCTTCTCTTTTCGGCCAATCAGAAAAAGGGTCTCAAACCCGCATCTGATTGGCTGGATTGAGGATCAGTGTTTCAATAGCGAATATTCATTCGCTATTGTAACACCTGGGTGGGCGCATAGCCCAAATGTTCAATACTAGGTGCTTCAAAAAAACACCCCCTCTGCTGTAAGCCATGCGCCCGGCATCCTGAAAGGGGCTGGACGCATGAACAGGGGGTGGCTGCGTGGACTGGATAGAGCATGGGAGTGGTGACCGTGGATAGAAGGGGCGGAACTTGGCGCCCCTAATGGATGGGCCGCCACTGTTTCCCACAATATCCAAATGAAAAAAGAGTTTTTACAGGAGTTCCATTTCGAACGGGTATTCTTGTGCATCACTGACCTAATATGGCCACATGACCATAATAAGACAATGGCACTGACCTAATATTACCATGTGGCTAAATGAAGTTAATGATGTCAGAAGCATCCCTGTCCCTTTATGTTTTTGCAACTGTGGAGCAGGGAATACCCTGCCTGTAGCTGATTGGCCTGGCTGCCTTTTAGAATCAGCCCAACATGTGTTTGGACCAAACCCAAGAAGAACTCAAGCACAGGAAGAATCTCCTTAGGAGGTACATAGACAATACAAACTTGAGAGAGGTTCTGATCCTCAACTACTTCATTCAAAAAAACTACATAGCCTTTAAGAAGAGAATTATGCAACGAATGATGCAACGGAATTCCTAAAAAGGAACAATTTATATTGTCATTGGTAATGGTTATAGAATTAGCAACTTTTTAAAAAATGTTTAAAATGAGTAACTTCATATAAACATATGTCTCCTACTGAGATATAAACACAACCTAAGGAATATTAAGCCAACAGAATTCTGTTATTTCCATAGCATGTCAGGAAATGAGGAGGATGTTACTATCTGTCTAAAGATCAGGCTATCGTAATCTAAGGAAAGGAAGAAGTCTATAAACTCAACAACACAGTGACTCATGTCTATCTGAATTCACACAAATGTGTTGGTGATAATAAAGGAAGCCCAAGAGCCCACATATGTCGTAATATATAGGATAAGTCATGTGCAGGCAATTTGGCCCATACGCATACCTGTTTGTAAATACTTAAAAGAAACTGCAGGCTAGATCTATAGTTTAGTTATATTCACAAAAATTGGAAACAAACTTATCTAGGAAATCTTTTTTGTTCTTGATTCTCTGTTGGGGAAAAAAATGTGCCCTCAAGGACTGTGGTCTGTAAGCAAAGCATCTCAGCAATATGGTGTTGCTCCTGTCACTGTGTAGCCATGACCACATCTAGCTATTACACATAATGGTGTTTAACTAAAAATCACTAGAGACCAACTCATGCATAGAAGAAAAAGCACTGTTAGGTACTAGAACATACCTTCTGTATTAGGTCAGAAAGATGGCTCCCTACATAAATTTCAGTGTAGAAATGAATGTAGTCACCCAGGAACAGAAAGTGTGCTATTCACAGAATCAAAAGAAAATTAGATTTTGGGTCCTGGGTTCAGATACACTTTAACAATTCTTTCAATCCTTCCACTTACATGGAGATGTTATTGACACTGATGCGGGAATGGTATAGAGCCTGTTCATTTACAGGGTGTGCGTTCTATATAAGTGAACTTGCGGTGACAGGGAGTCGGGTAGAGTCTGGGGGTTTGATGTTTTGATACACTGGAGAGTTTTATAAGGGAAAGGCATAAGCAAAACAAGCAAAACCATAGACAACAAAGGATTTAGAGGGCATTTTACTTTGTATCTGAGAGAGGATTGGAGAATGGATAGAACCAATTTTTTTTTTCTTTTATTAATAATTAAAAATGAATTAAAGTATAACTGAAGACAAAACTTTTTTTTTTAGTTTTGGATAGAGTGGAGAGGGATCAGAACGCTTGTCAGGTTTTATTGCTGTCTGTGCCTGCATTAAGGAGATTCACCCTGTCTATTTGTCCTATTATCATTGAAAGTGAAAGTAGAAGAAAATCACAACATTTTGGGTTGTCCCCAGAAAAGTAATAGAGGGGAAATCTTTCAATGGGGACACTAGTTCAGGTAAACCTGGGAGTCCCCAAGGAATTCCCTTAATTTGCAGGGATTTCCTCTCACTTCCTAAATAACATAGAAGGAGAGAAATTGGGACTTTTAAAGCGCACACAGATACAAAATTTAGAAAAATAGAGAATTTATTGAATTAATAATACATATGTGAAAAAAGGGTTAAACCATAGTACATCAGTAACAAATATCAACATGGGTAAATTGTCTCTCTACATGTTTCGCCATTCATGGCTTCTTCAGGAGATTCTGTTACAATAAACTCTGTGTGTATAGACTGATCACTATAATAGAAAAGTATACAAATAAAAAAACACAATTTAGAAAAGAGAACGTAATTTAGAATTTAGAATTTCACAATTTATTATTTTTTTTTATTTGTATACTTTTCTATTATAGTGATCAGTCTATACACACAGAGTTTATTCTATCAGAATCTCCTGAAGAAGCCGTGAATGGCGAAACATGTAGAGAGACAATTTACCCATGTTGATATTTGTTACTGATGTACTGTGGTTTTACCCTTTTTTCACATATGTATTTTTAATTCAACACATTTTCTATTTTTCTAAATTTTGTATATGTGTGCGCTTTAAAAGTCCCAATTTCTCTCCTTCTATGTTATTCTTGCAACAAGGGATGTGGCGCCTAAATTGAGTCTTTCCAACAGACTTGCTCTAAAACTATGATTCTCTCTCCTCTCACTTCCTGTTTAGCTATGGGACAGGAAGTGAAGGGAAATCTCCGCAATGGGACAAAGATGGCGGAAAAAAAAATTGACAGGTTATAACCCTCCCTTGCTCTATCCTAAATTAAAAAAAAAGTTTTGCCTATAGTTCTACTTTAAGACTTGCAAAAGTGTACATGTTCCAGAGGGGGAAAGGTTGAGGCTATAAGAAACATTTGTAGAAGGAAGGAAGAGTGTCTTAGCAGACAGTATGTGCAGAAGAAGAGTGTTGCAGGTATGACAGTGGGCAGTATGTGCAGGAGAGGAGTACAAAGGGTACAACAGTGGGTGGTAAGTATAGGATAAGAGTATGGAGGGTATGACAGAAGACAGTATTTGCAGAAGAAAAGTACAGAGGGTATTATAGAGGGCAGTAAGGGCAGGAGAAGATTGTGGAGGTTATAACATTGGGCAGTATTTGCAGAGAAGTACAGAGAGTATGTCAGAGGGTAGTATGTACAGGAGAGGAATGTGGAGGGTTAAACAGTATTGGGCTGAAAAACATCATCTTGTTTACATCATACTTTCCTTCTAAAAAGATAAAATAAATTAGCAAAATAATAAAAATTATTATTATTATTATTATTGTTGTTGTTATTATTATTATTATTACTATTAATATTAGCAGTAGTAGTAGGAGTGGTGTAGTAGTAGTAGTAGTATTAGCAGTAGTAGTATTAGCAATAGAAGTATTAGTAGTAGTAGTTTTTCATTAGTATTAACATAATTTAAATATAATTTGTATTATTATTATTATGATGATTATTATGTAGATTTTACTATTTTTTTTTTTAAATCAAATTCATTCATATTTTACTTTTTTAAATATTTGAAAATTAAAAAAAGAAAATAACCACAAAGTCCTATTTGCAAGCTTCACAACAAAACCTCTTCCTGACCATTAATCATGTATAAGGAAGAAATGTTGCACAAGAGTGGGCTTTACTTAGTTTGCACTTTGTCATAACTTGTTGTCAGAGAATGAAGTTTACTTTTTGCTGTGATTGGCGGAAGTTGTAAACGGTGAGTCACTTTCTGCAGATTGGCTCATGATTCCAGGTACGGTATAAAAGAACAAGCCGGGGACTCAGAATATCATAGGAAATCAGAAACTATTGAGAACCCTGAGGGACCATAAGACTTCCAGAAATGAAGAGCTTGTTTCTCGTCGTGCTAC
The DNA here is from genome assembly GCF_042186555.1 of Aquarana catesbeiana. Taxonomy (NCBI): domain Eukaryota; kingdom Metazoa; phylum Chordata; class Amphibia; order Anura; family Ranidae; genus Aquarana; species Aquarana catesbeiana. The sequence goes on along the minus strand of NC_133325.1, from coordinate 80,405,681 downwards.
TTTCAGTAGCATACTGCTCGGCTTTTGCAGCTGAAACTTCACAGGACAATGAAGAGAACGCCAAGTTTGCTGAAGTGAGTATATTAAAGGGAAAGTATAGCCTTATCTGTTTTTTTATACTCGTATGAAAGGGATCAATTTAATCTTGGCAATGTGTTTAAAAACCTTCTTCCTATTATATTTCTTATAATCTGTATATGTGATCGGGGCAAGTCATACTTTTTACAATTACTAATGTTCTCTGTGCTTCTTGATAAGTAGTGCTGGGATCTTTAGTCTTAAAAATATGTTTCCTCCTCTGCACCTTGCCCCCTCCCTCTGCTACACAAATATCCATCTATTTTTTTGATTTTGTTTGCTAGGCAAATAAAATGTAGTTCCCTGGTAAGTAGGGGGGAAAAAATGGAGGAAGGGAGAGAGTTCCTCTTTAATATACCCTTAGTGAACATCTACTAGATAAGTCTGACCAAAATTTACAAACTTTCTATGTATTTAAACTCTTACTCATAGAGGCATATTATAACACAGAGAGCCAATGGACATTTCATTTATTTAAGACCACATTAGAATAACATTAAAAAATCCACAAAAGGACACATTTACAAAGCGGTGAATGTGACCTTCAGCAAACATTCACCAGTGGTGAATCAATCATTATCATTTATATTATAACAAATTTTCAATCTTTTACACGATGTTGGATGAATCTTTAATGATGTTCCATTTTAATGACGTCTTTCTGTTTCATCTATACATTTGCCATATTTGTTTCTAAAGCCCTTAATAATATAAGGATAAAATTAAGAGAGATTTTTTTTTTTAATCTGCAGGAATATTTGAAAAAATACTACAACCTTAAGACAGATGGGGTGCGCCAGTCCAGGAAGAAAACGACCAGTCAATTTTCAGAGAAGATACGGGAGATGCAGAATTTCTTTGGTTTGGAGGTGACGGGAAGTCTTGACTCAGACACTATGGAAATGATGCAGCAACCCAGGTGTGGGTTTGTTGATGTGGGTGAATACAGCATATTCCCAGGAAACTCTGGATGGAAGAAGAGAGACCTGACATACAGGTAAAAAAAATTCTATTGTGTTACCTTCATAGACAGTAATATATTTGTAGGGTTCGGGAGGATAACGTGATAGTAGATTGCAAGTTAACTTCAGTCATGTTTATCTCATAAATGTATATCCAGCCAAAACCTTTTTGGTTTTTATTTGGGATGGGAGGATTAGTATGTTAGTTTTTTTATGATTGTTTATTACACTGCTGGGAAGATTTACTCTCCCTGTATCGATAGTCATTGTCAATAAATATTTTAAAGTTGATATCTGAACAGTAATAGAGGGAAAATCTTCCAATGTGGACAACTGTTTAGATGGCTATATCAAGGAAGGAAATCTCCCCACGCTTAAGAGATTTCCTCCCCACTTCCTGTTGTATCTCTGGGACAGGAAACAAGGAGAAATTTCTTCATCAGTATACTCAAAAACAAAGATCAACCAGACATTGGTTCTACTTTGGTTGACTTTAACCTCTTTCCTGAATATGGCCCTCTCAAGTAAGGTTGTACACCTGCAAAGCACACTGACATCAGCCTCCATCAGACTGAAATGTTACATAATATTAAACAGTTGATTTGGTCATACTGGATGCTCTACACATATGAAAATCATTCTGATAGTAACTAGCACATTAATCATATAGGACAATGGGTGGTTCTATGGTAATCCCCCTTTACAAATAATTTGAAATAATAGACCAATCGTATTTTTTTTTATTTAGAATAGTAAATTACACCCCAGACATGCCCGCTGCTGAGGTGGATACAGCTATCCAGAGAGCCTTCCAGGTTTGGAGTGATGTGACCCCCTTGACCTTTACTCGAATTTACGACAGTCTTGCTGATATTGAGATCTCATTTGCAGCACAAGGTATGTTCATAAGTCAATGTCATGCCATATCAGGCTGAACCTTTATAACACACAGAGAGATAAATTTTACATTTTGTTTTTCTACAGTGCACAATGACTATTGGCCATTTGATGGTCCACATGGAACTCTGGCACATGCTTTTGCTCCAAGTAATGGAATCGGAGGAGATGCTCACTTTGATGAAGATGAAACATGGACTAGTGGATCTAGAGGTGAGTTTTTTTCCCTCTGTTCAGTAATATACACAATAATTGTAATCACTGCAAGATTATAGTTATATAATGAAAAATAGTTTTCTTTAATTAGAATATGCTAACTAAAGTAATTGGATGGTGCCGCCTGCTTAGATATGATACAGCTTCAGTACAATTATTGACAGTGCCCATTTTTTATTTTATTTTTTTCATTTAAGGTTATAACTTGTTCCTTGTGGCTGCTCATGAATTTGGTCATTCCTTGGGTCTCTTTCACTCTAACGATCCCAGCGCCCTCATGTACCCAACTTACCACTTCATTGAACCCAGTGAATTTCACCTGCCTGACGATGACGTTAGAGGAATTCAGTCACTCTATGGTAAGAGAAAGAAAATCACTACCAGATTCTATTAGGAAGAGAATGGATGACTCTACAAGTTATAGAAGGTTGCTGTGACATAACATTTGGTACTTTATTACAGGAGCCAGAGAAGTCCCAGTACAACCACAACCACCAAGCACTCCTTCTTCCTGCAAGCCAATCACTTTTGATGCTGTGACAACTTTGCGCGGAGAGATATTATTCTTCACCAACAAGTAAGCTTTAAACTTTAATTAAATATATTTTTTTATTTTTAGTTTAATGAGAATTTATGATGTTTTACATTATTTTTAGATATACTCTATATAAGAATGTAATGAGTTTAAAGTACATATTTGCTTATTATGTGATTCCTGCCTAGTAGTGCTCCACAGTGACTGGAGTTGATTTACTAAAATTGGAGTGCAAAATCTGGTGCAGCTGTGCATAGAGAAACTAATCATTTAACTCATTTATATTTTCTAGAACGCTCTGGCGTCAGATTTCTCCCGATTCTCTGGCCGAGCATCATTTAATCAAATCATTTTGGCCTGCCCTTCCAAATCACATTCAAGCTGCTTACGAATACAAAGAAAAGGACAGGGTTATTGTCTTCAAAGGTGTGTACTTCTTATTTTTCTGTGGAATTTTATGGACATAGTATAATCTATTTAGTTGTTAGAAGATAACATCTTTATGTGTGCTCCTGTTGAATACAATGCATGCCCAAGCATATTCTGGAATGTATGAAGTATTGTTTTTTTTTGCTAATAAATGGATTATTATATTTTAGTCAACCCAATATTCTTTTTTTCTTTTTTTTAATTAGGTGCTAAATATTGGGTTATTAATGGTTATGAAATCACAAAGGATTCACCAAAAAGCATCTATGACTTGGGCTTTCCCAGAACTGTTAGGAGAATTGATGCTGCAGTCCATGATGAAAACACAGATAAGACCTACTTCTTTGTAGATGACAAATTCTGGAGGTAAGACCAGTTTATGTGACACTTTTATCTAAAATCATGGAGGGATTTTATTGGGGTTGCTTGGTACGGATAAAATAAAATGATATAGTATTTAAAATTAACATGTGCCCAGATCGTGCACACTACAGTACTTACATATTCTAAACAAGGAGTGAACTACTTCACCTCTGCATCTATAAGCATTGTGAAGAAATACATTTTCATCTTCAAGGAAATTAGCAAATGAATAACTTCACAATAATTCATGCAAATGTTGGAAAATCGTTTCTTCTAACCTGTCTGTTATTTTTCAGTTTTGATGAAGAGAAGCAGACGATGGATTCTGTAACTCCTAAGAAAATAATTGATGTCTTCCCTGGTGTTGGAAATAGGGTTCATGCTGTTTTCCTAAATGATGGTAAGTAAATATAGTAGAACTGTGTATTTTATGTAGGGACCCCTTATGAGTCAGACCAATAAAATAAACACGTCTTTCTAAACATTCAGCAGGAAAACAAGATGATAAAACAAGTTTTAGTTTTTTGTAGCTCAAAGTAAAAACTCAGCAGGAAAACAAAAGATTTGTGCAATTGAGTGTAACTCATTTCCTGCAAGAAGAATGATGGATCTTGTTTATTAGGTGTACCATAAAACAAATCCATGCTTTTAGCCATGCAGGGCAAAGCAACAAGTTCCATTTAAAGTGATAATAAAGCTTCAGGGTTTTTTTTTTTAATTTATACTTACCTGATCTATTCAATGATTTTGCACAGAGCAGCTCTGATCCTTTTCTTTTCGGGTCCGCCGTCGTCGCTCCTGGCTCCTCCCCCTCGATCAATGGCCCCAGAAAAAGCTACATGCCCTGAGGACAATGCTGAGGGCTCGCTCCCGGGCTGCTGCTCTATGCGTCCATATGACACATAGAGCCACTGCTCCACTCCGCCCCTGTTCTCTCCTCATTGGCTCACTGCCTGTATTTGACAGCAATGAGAGCCAATGGTCTCATGCTGCTGTCTCAACCAATGAGGAGGGAGAGTCCCGGGACAGCCGTGTCAATCGTGAACATCACTGGATCAGAGGTAGGTCAGGTAAGGATTGGGGGAGCCTGGGGGGGCTGCTGCATACAGAAGATTTTTTTACCGTCATGCATAAAATGCATGACAGTTAAAAACCTTCAGCCTTTAGAACCACTTTAAAGTATATGCAAACTCAAGAAAAATATACAGTTCAGCTTACCAATCCTTAGATGTCAGGCTGCCTCTCTTTTCTTTTATTGGACATTTTTATCTATATTTTCACCTGGTGATCCTGCCAGTAAGACACTTTCTTTATTGACAAATTACTGTAAAGTATCTATAAAAGACAGGAAGTGTGTTAGGACTACACAATCTCCTTCCTCTTATCCATACTATAGATGGAGGTGTTCTGTGTTCACAAATCACAGGTATTATGTTCTGGGATCACAACACTGCTTCCACAAGCTCACTGGATTTCTTGCAGGATTATCAGGTTTTTGTGCACTTTAATGGTGTATTTTAACAGACAAAAAAGGATCACATAAGAGAAGCTCGCTGGTTTTCCACACATTTTAATGATTTCCCAGCAGCACATACTCAGCTCTGCTCCATTTAACTGCCAGTCGTGAAAAAGATTACCCTCTACTTTTTAGATTCCAATCTTTTTATTAAGATTTTATGCATTTAACAAAACAGAACCCCCATGAGGGGGAAAAGTAGAAAGAAAATTGGGTACAGATTCCCTTCATGGATTAACCAATATAGCAAAGACAAAGCATTCGGTTAAAGAAGAGAAGTACCATTACATCTCAACAATTGCTAGAACGCGAGAGGTTATAATGTGGTCATCTCTCTTATTCGACAACCTCGCCTGCTGTCTAACTAGCACCAAACACCTAAACAAAAACACATTACCATAAAGTAGAAATTTTACTTTGTCATCCAAAGGAAGGAAGGAGGAGGCAGGGCAAGGGGTAGACAAGAAGAAGGTTTAGAGAGAAAGGACTGAAATAGAAAAGATGTGACCAAGATCCCCAGGTCGCACTAGACTAGACTCTTTGGGTACTGCAGCCAAGGCTTCTAGATCTTATCAAACTTTGACTGGGTATAATTGAGGGTACATATGAGTTTATCGTTAATAATTATCCAGTTTAGTATTCATGTGAGACCAACCACTGGTTCCAACACCTAGCAATGGCAAATGCTGGATAATGTAGGATGTGTTTTTTTTCTGGTGTTTAGGAGCCTAAATGTCTAGTTTCTGAAAAAGAGCAATTTCAGGCTTTGTGGGGATGTTCACCTCCGTTACTGAGTGTATTAGATTAAAGATCCTTATCCAAAATCTAGTCATTTTGGGGCATTTCCACTTACCCTCTACTTTTTATTAAGTGTGGAGGGGGATCATGTTACTCATCCTCCAATATGAAATGACTTCATTTTTTAAAAAAGAAGGGAAAAAACAGATAAAACAAAATATTTTTTTTTTCTTTTCAGAACTACTTTATTTCTTTGATGCTTCCCGTCAGTACGAATTCAGCACCGCTAAAAAGAGAGTCACCCGTTTACTGAAGAGCAACAGCTGGCTGAAGTGTGGAAATGTGAATAACAACAGAGTGGTCAGCCCAAAGAAAGCTCTTATAAAATAATTTATGTTTACTGCCTTTGCAATATTTGCATTCATTTGTTTAACTTATAAATTATGATAATATATTATATATTATGTTTATAAAATAAATTTTTTATGATATAAGTACAACTTTTTGTTCTTTATTATAAAGCATTGGGTAAATAATTGCTTTACACCTTAACTGCCTATAGGCCGTCTTGCCTGTAAATGCACAACATGGAAGTCTCTTCCTCTAACCCCAGTAGGTCTGGTAAACCTTCTCAAAAAAAAAAAATTTCTACTGAAATTTCTTTATTTTTTTCAACAAACTCCTGTCCCATTACCAAAACCTTTTTTGGCAAAACTGACAAATGAATTCTTCCTTTTTATGGCCAGAAAAGACTCCTAGATCAGTTAAAGGAGAAGTGTGGGAAATGAAAAAAAAAAAAAACACACCCATACTCAACTATATAGCTGCAGCATCTGTCCAATGCTGCAGCTGCCCCCCCCATTCTAAGACCAAAAACTGAGCAGTCTTTACTGAGCAGCCAGCCTTCTGCTGTGCCCATCCATCGCTCGTTGGAGCACCAGGCTGTAGAGGGGATGGAAGTAGCTGGCTCAGGCTCTCAGTGGCGTGCTGAGAGTCTGAGCCAGCTGCCGGTACAAGTTCCTGGGTGGATCCCGACCTTAAAGTCTGGATCCCTGCAGAGCCTGAACTGTGTCTGGACTGTATTGGATGAATCAGGGTCACAGGAGTGCAGAAATAAGTGGACTCCTGTAACCCACAAGAGAAGTATGTCCAAAAAAGCTTTGGCCATACTTCTGTTTTAAGTTTGCCCTACAATCACCTGTAACTGAAGGTGGCCCAGCTCTCCCTAATTTTCTAACCTATTACTGGTCTGGAGTTCTGCTTTCAGTGCTCTGGTGCTTTGCCCTACCCTGAGACAATGCAGCAGTAACTTTGGAAGCTACACTTTTGGGATCATACTAAGAACTGAGCAATCTGTCCTTTTGAGGCCCGCGCTCTAACCCTGCCATTACCACTCCCATTAAAATAACTCTTACAGTCTAGAGACAGGCTAGAGCAAGATATAAACCTGAAGACACTTCTTCGCCACACACTCATTTTCGGGAGAATCCCACTTTTCCCCACTTATGTAATATTCCAGACCCTCAACTTTGGGCTAGCGATGGACTAAAGACTCTAAAATATATCATGCCACCGGATGTAAATCCCCCTTCCAACTACCCAATTCCATGTTATTCCACATTTTACAGCTGAGACAGGCAATAGGTGCACAATTTCCTGTTCAGATAACTTTAAATTCTTACCTTATAGAAAGTTTGCTATTAACTGATAAACTAATTAAAACAACTCCCCTGCCTATACCTTAGGCTAACTACTGCTTATAGGTCTAGGTTGACTTCTCTCTTTCAGAAGTGACAAGATGATATTCCATCATTGACTGAGGAAGACTGGGATGAATGCCTAAAACACTTTTTAACTGATATGATTTCGGCCAATCCTCAAATGAGAGCCACGTGTCGAAAAATAAAAAATAATGCATTTGGGTGGCAAAAATATGAATTCAATCTATACACTGGGGGGAGAACCTCTGGGGGGATCTAGAATGGAAAAGGACCTGGGGGTCCTAGTAGATGATAGGCTCAGCAATGGCATGCAATGCCAAGCTGCTGGTAACAAAGCAAACAGAATATTGGCATGCATTAAAAAGGGGATCAACTCCAGAGATAAAACAATAATTCTCCCGCTCTACAAGACTCTGGTCCGGCCGCACCTAGAGTATGCTGTCCAGTTCCGGGCACCAGTCCTCAGGAAGGATGTACTAAAAATGAAGCAAGTACAAAGAAGGGCAACAAAGCTAATAAAGGGTCTGGAGGATGTTAGTTATGAGGAAAGGTTGCGAGCACTGAACTTATTCTCTCTAGAGAAGAGACGCTTGGGAGGGGATATGATTTCAATTCATATATACCGTACTGGTGACCCCACAATAGGGATAAAACTTTTTTGCGGAAGGGAGTTTAACCTCTCCGGCGGTATGATTTTTTTCAGATTTTTTGATGCTCAAAGAGGTACAATGTTTTGCATGGAAATGTGGCGTTTTATATTGTAGACCTGTAATTCTTAGGAATAACACACTTAAATCTGTCCAAACAAGAGTCTAGTAGACATCCCGGGTATGATAAAGTTTGAAACACAAAATCATAAGTTATAATATAATAAATAACTATAAATAATTATAACAAATAATAATATAATAAAAATTATTCAATAATGTAATCAAATCAAAAACACTGAAATTTGCTCAGTTGCAGAATTGTCATTGTCATTACTTTCAGTGTTTGGTGATGAATTTCCCCACAAATCACTATCACTCAATTCTGCAAGTGATTCTAATTTATTATTGCTGTTTATTTGCTGGTCTAAAACTGCTTTTGAAGTAAAGGGACACTTTTTGGTTGCTATGGACAATCTCCATTTTCCAGGCAGAAAGAACAGTATTTACAATATAAAACATCATGCAGGGCATTGGACAAACCACTAGGGACAAAAGGGAGGTGAAATGATGTAATACAGTAATGTAATCTGTAACATTACAGTGTACTGTATGTGTATTGTGTTTTTGACTTTTTGAATTTGGCACTGTGCTCCGTCCCCGTGCGTCTCAATACTCGCAGGGAACGGAGCTTGGCACTGTGATAGATCAAGTGGAGTTCACGGCTCGCACACACAGCAGGGAGACATCGCAGGATCCTGGGGACAAGGTAAGTAACTTTGCCTGGATCCTGCGATGCGATTCCGATTGTGGCTCAGGGTTGCCGCTTTTGGTATTGAAAATCCACCTCAAGCCACACTCGGGAATACCGCCAGGGAGGTTAACAAGACACGTGGCCACCTGTTAAAATTAGAAGAAAGGAGGTTTAACCTTAAACTACTTAGAGGTTTCTTTACTGTAAGAGCGGCAAGGATGTGGAATTCCCTTCCACAGGCGGTGGTCCCAGCGGGGAGTATCGATAGTTTAAAAAAACTATTAGATAAGCACCTGAACGACCACAGCATAGAGGGGTATACAATGTAATACTGACATATAATCACACACATAAGTTGGACTTGATGGACTTGTGTCTTTTTTCAACCTCACCTACTATGTAACTATGTCATAGATGAGGTACAGAGATACATACTGTAGCGCTACCCCCATAAGAGCCGTTGATAGATTGGGATCTCTGTTCTTCTGTCTTGACTCTGAGAACAACCTCAGTCCCGCCGACACACCAGGTTAAGCAAATAGGTATTGCACTGCTACTAGAAGCACAGATATAGATACCATGCACATAACTAAGGTTTAGTATCAAAAAACAACAACAGACTGAGTTTGGTGCATAAGATGACTCAGATCATGCTGCTACTGAATCAGCCCTGCATAACTTACAGAAAGGGTCCATCTCTGCTGAGATATACTGTTCAGGGTTTTGCTGGTTGGCCCTGGAATCTGGATTGAATGATATAGCACTCTTCAGCCAATCCCGAATTGGCATATCCAAGGCAGTTATAGACACTTTGATTAACGCCTACCAAATCTCTCTTTGTGGTATGCTGACATCTAGTGGCAGTTTTGGGCCACAACAACCTGTTTACTAATGTGATTTTGGCATCTTTCTCTGTCCTCTCCTCCTGTTTAGCGCTAGTTAGTTTAGTCCTAGCTAGACCCTCCCCACTATTTTCTCTCAATCAGTGTTGGTTTCTCGCAGAGGCTGAGCATATGAGAGTCATTGTCTTCTTACACTTCAAAAGACTGGAAAAACATCCTCTGCACTGCAATTAGCTGAAGTAAGCTTGCTTCTTATTGAAGTGTTATAACAGTGCATAGTATGTGCAAGAGAGGAGTGGTGGGTATGAGAGCAGGCAGTATGTGCAGGGGAGAAGTACAGAGGGTCTGATATCAGGCAGTAAGGGAGGGTATGACAGTGGCCAGTATGTGCAGGAGAGAAATGCGGAGGGGGATTGTAATAGCATGTAGTATGTGCAAGACACAAGTGTGGAGGGCTTGGCACTGGTCACTATTTGTAGAAGAGTACAGAGGGTTTGAAAGTGGGCAGTATATGCAGAAGAGGAGTACTGAGGGTATGAAAGTGCAATATTTGCAGAAGAGGAGTGTGGAGGTTTTAACAGAGGACAATTTTTGGCTGTAAAACACCATTTTCTGATTTTGTTTACATCATTCTATCCTTTGAAAAAGATAAAAGAAAAGTGCACAGTAATAATACAATAATAATTATTATTGTTATTATTATTGTTAGTAGTAACAGTAGTATTTGCATTATTAACAAAATTTAAAGCATACTTTGTATTATTCTTATTATTGTTATTTAGAATTCATTTTTTTTACCTAATTCATTTAATTCCGTTTGTATAATGTATATAAAAATTATAACAAATTAACCACCATGTCCATTTTGAAAGCTTCATACCTTTTTCCTAATCATTTATCATGTATGAAGAAAACATGTTGCACAAGAGTGGGCTTTACATAGTTTGCACTTTGTTATAACTTGTCAGAAAATGGCATTTTTGTTTTTGTTTTTTGTTTTTTTGCTGTGAAGGTGGAAGTTTTAAATGGTGAGTCACCTTCTGCAGACTGGCTCAGGCATCCAGGTATGGTATAAGGCTCGATTCACACCTATGCATGTTGCTTTTGAGCGTTTTTGGAGGTTTTTTTTTCATGCTTGCCACGTTTTTGAGCAGCGTTTTTGTAGCGTTTTTGCGGCGTTTTTGCCGCGTTTTTGCCGCGATTTGCGTTTTTTTTTTTCATTTTTTTTACAGTCTTAAAAAAAAATTACAAAAAAAAAAAAATAAAAAAAATAAAAAAAACGGCAAAAATGCACCAAAAACGCATCAAAAACGCTGCAAAAACGCTGCAAAAACGGTGCACTTGCGTTTTTGATGCTTGTCCATTGAAATCCATTACATGCAAAACGCTGCTTTTTGCATGAAAAAAAGTCCCCGACCCTTTCCAAAAACGCAGAGATACAAAAAAGCATTGATGTGAACATGTTCCATAGGAACCCATGTTAAAAAATTCCCATGCATTTCTGCAAAATGCAAAATGCATCAAAAAACGCGCTAGTGTGAATGGAGCCTAAAAGGACAGCCCAGGGACTCAGAAAAGCAGACACTTTTGAGAACCCTAAGACCCCTTTCACACTGGGGCGGTTTGCAGGCGTTATTGCGACAAAAATAGCGCCTGCAAACTGACCCAAAACAGCAGTTGCTGTTTGTTCAGTGTGAAAGCCCGAGGGCTTTCACACTGAAGCGGTGCGCTGACAGGAGAAGAAAAAAACTCCTGCCAGCCGCATCTTTGGAGCGGTGAAGGAGCTGTGTATTCACCGCTCCTAAACCGCTCCTGCCCATTGAAATCAATGGGACAGCGCGGCTATACCGCGGCAATACTGCGGCTATAGCCGCGCTATACGAGCGGTTTTAACCCTTTTTCAGCCGCCAGCGGGGGGTTAAAACCGCACCGCTAGCGACCGAATACCGCGGTATGCGGTATGCCCCCTACCGCCCCAGCGTGAAAGCAGCCTAAGAGATCTTAAGACTTCCAGAAATGAAGAGCTTGCTTCTCATCTTGCTACTTTCAGTAGCATACTGCTCAGCTTTTCCAGCTGAAACTTCACAGGACAATGAAAAGAACGCCAAGTTTGCTGAAGTGAGTATATTAAAGGGAAAGTATAGCCTTATCTGTTTTTTGTTTTTTAATATTCATATAAAGTAATTAACCTAATGTAAATCTTGTTTTAAAAACCTTGTTTCTTTCGTATTTCTTATAATGATATACCTGAATGGGGCAAATCACACCAAGGGCGGATCCAGGGGGGGCAACGGGGCAATTGCCCCCCCCCCCAGAAAATAGTACTGACTCCAAGGCTTTCTCCCTCCGCCACCTCAGCAGATTTGCATTACGAGGCTTCTAAATGCAGCTGCAGGGACTTTATTTCTGCTTCCCCTGGCTCTCCCAAAGTCCCAGGTGGCCTAAAATATATTCCCTGGGCCCATCAGTTCAGTGATCTCCACCCGGCGGGCATTGTTATGTTAATGAGCGATGACGGGCATTGTTATGTTAATTAGCTATGGCGGGCATTCTTATGTTAATGAGTTAACTCCTTGTGAAGAGGTTAACGCTTTGGGTGGGGGTTAAATAATTTACAATGGTAATTGTAATATGACACATGGAGGGGGTTAATGTACTCACTGATGTATTACTGACCAGTGGCAATTAACCCCTCTGTGCAGCATTAATGACAGTGGCACTATCAATGTTAATTAACCCCTTTTATGCTACAGCATGAAGGGGTTTATAAACACTGCCACTAGTGCCACTAATGCAGCACAAAGGGGTTCATTAATTGCCACTGGTCAGTAATACATCAGTGAGTACATTAACCCCCTCCTTGTGTCATATTACAATTACCAATCATCATCATTATCATCATGATAATCACACAGTACAGGTGCGTTGAGCCACAGCACCTGTATTGTGTGATTATCATGATAATAATGATGATATAGAATGACAGAAAAATTCATCTTTAGGCTTCATTTACACAGGGCGTGCAGCAGACATGCGTCTAACATGCAGGGCTGTCTTTTACTGGCTTGGGGATGCATAAAGTGTTACATGCATCCCAATGCCTGCATCCCATTTATTTCTACTGTGACACACAGCCGCTATATCCCAATATGTCATGCTTGTGGATCCCAGAATGCAGGCAGGGTTTATTCAAGGACCCGCACCAGCATGTCATATTGGGATATAGCGGCTGTGTGTCTCAGTAGAAATAAATGGGATAAAACCACCCCGCTAGCGTCCAATTAGCGGCGCTAAAACGGCGCTAAAAATAGCGCCGCTTTACCGCCGACGCCCGCCCCAGTGTGAAAGTAGCCTTATTTTCTGGCAGTGCGAGACTAGACTCTGGATCTGCCCCTGAATCATACTTTTTACTTTTATTACTATTAATATTATTATTATTACCATATTATTATCACAGTCTATGCGTCTTGTTGAGTAGTGCTGTATAGTGGTTGCACCTTCCTGTAACCTTCTTTTAGTGAACATCTACCAGACAAGTCTGACTCTCTATGTGGCTGAAATTTACTCATAGAGGCCTATTATAACACAATAAGCCAATGGAGATTTAATTTATTGATCTAGGTCAGTGTTTCTCAAACTTTTTTGTCTTAGGGCGCACCTAAAAGATCTAAAAATTTTCACGGCTCACCTGAAAAGACCCAACAATTTTTGTGGTGAAGAACTTATTTATTTTTACATGTATTCATTGTTTCATTTTAAATTTAATGTGAAGGATGTTCCTGCTTTCGAGAATACATCAGATTGAAGCGATTGTAATCTTCTTTGTACTTTCGCTTGCTTCCTTGCTTTTCATCTTACAGTTTCTCTTTCAGAGTTCCAGACTTGATTAAGTATTTCTCCATCGCTAAACAATGAACACATTTTATTTATAAGCATCAAAATTGGAACAGAACGGTGTGTGGAGAACGGCGCGCGGGAGCCGCCGGGTATGGCACAATACAACTAAAGCAACGGCACGTACGTGCCATTGATTCAGTTGGCTTAAGTGTGTATGTGCCGATGACGTTGGCACATGCAAATACAGGGATATCACCTAAACTGTGCAGGTTTAGAAGATATCCAGTGCAGCTACAGGAAAGCCGAAATATAGGCTTGCCTGTAGTATAGAGTGTTTGTAAAGGGTTTACAACCACTTTAACCACTTCAGCCCCGGAAGATTTGGCTGCTCAATGACCGGACCATTTTTTGCGATTTGGCACTGGGTCGCTTTAACTGACAATTGCGCTGTCGTGGGATGCTGTACCTAAACAAAATTGTCGTCCATTTTCCCTCAAATAGAGCATTCTTTTGGTGGTATTTGATCGTCTCTGCGTTTTTTATTTTTTGCGCTATAAACAAAAGAAGAGCGATAATTTTGAAAAAAAACCACAATATCTTTTACTTTTTTCTCTAATAAATATCCCACATATTTTATTAAAAAAAAAAATTTCCTCAGTTTATATGTATTCGTCTACATATTTTTAGTAAAAAAATCGCAATAAGCGTATATTGATTGGTTTGCTATAGCGTCTACAGAAAAGAGGATAGATTTATGGCATTATTATTATTATTTTTACTAGTAATGGCGGCGATCTGCGATTTTTATAGTGACTGCAACATTATGGCGGGCACATCGGACACTTTTGACACATTTTTGGGACGAATGACAATTATACAGCGATCGGTACTATAAAAATACACTGATTACTGTATAAATGTCACTGGCAGGGAAGGGGTTAACACTAGGGGCGATCAAGGGGTTAACTGTGTTCCCTGACTGTGTGTTCTAACTGGAGGGGGAGGGGACTGACTAGAGGGGGTGACAGATCGTGGTTCCTAGCTATTAGGAAATCACGATCTGCATCTCCTCTCAGGACAGAACAGGGATTTGTGTGTTTACACACACACGTCCCTGTTCTGCCTCTCGTGCCCACGATTGCTCGTGGCCGGCAGTCATCGTGACGCACGCGCGCCTGCTATCCCGCTGAAAGGAGCCGACGTACAGCTACGATGGCTCCCGGGAACGTGCCGACCTGCTGCAGTATAATGAGTAAGCACTTGTTGTGAGTGCGAAATGCGTCAGCTGATCCCTGTACACTTCTGCTGTAGTGTTTTGTATACCTCCATGATCCAGCTTTTTTATCAATAAAGGCACTTATCATCAGACCGGTGTGCGGCTTCCAGATCTCTCCCTTCTTCTCTGCCTTACTTTGCATCAGCCAGCACCTGGGACTCTCCCTTTGAAGGATGTTGCTTGTTTTTTCTTCCCACTGATTTGAGCCTACCTGAGCGGTGGAACCCTCTCTGCCTTGCCGCACTATAATAACGGCGGCTGGTCGGCAACTGGTTAATGATATTCCATTTTAATGACGACTTTCTGTTTTATCCATACTTTTACCATATTCCCTCCTGAACCCCTTTATAAAAATAACATTTACAACAGAGATAATTTTTTTATACCTCTACAGGAGTATTTGAAAAAATACTACAACCTTAAAACAGATGGGGTTCGCCAGTCCAGAAAGAAAAATAGTCAGTTTACAGAGAAGATTCGCCAGATGCAGGAGTCCTTTGGTTTGAAGGTGACCGGAACACTTGACTTAGACACCATGGAAATGATGCAGCAACCCAGGTGTGGGTTTGTCGATGTGGGTGAATACAGTGTATT